>NC_084803.1:12374477-12582831 GCF_963583255.1 Pyrus communis | reverse complement strand
AATCTCAGGGACCAAAATGATATGTTATGCAAATCTCAGGGACTATTTTAGCTAAAAAAACCTTTATAAAAAAAAAAAAAAAAAAAAAAAAAAAAAAAAAAAAAAAAGAGTTAATACTTAGCGTGTGTGAAACATATATAATAATATGCGCCCGTGATATATAAAACTTCTTCCTCACAGTATGCATTCAGACTTCAGTTATACATATATAAATTGAGCGATGTTACATAATAACTGGCACATACAAAAATTCTGTGTGTGTGTGTGTGGAAATATTACCCTTTATGTGCAAATGACAAAGCAGATAGCTCAAAAACAAATTAACCATGCAGTACTCAAGGGAATTAATAAACCGAGTTGAAATTAAATTTTGTGCCCATTCTCTCATCGACCGCGCATGGCACGGTATGACGGAGATTCGAGGGCAGCCGATCGTTTCTGCAACTTGAGATCCTTGTAAAATCTCTTAATAAACTCCTCAGCTTCCTTGTCCACCTGGCTATCACCTTCGTCCTTTAACGGAAACGGGGAGTCCGTTATCCTCAGCTGCCTCACCATAGGGCTCTTCCCAAACCCTGGCAATGTCACAAGCGGCGAGACCTCCACCGCCATCTCATTGTTCAACATCTCAAGCACCTTCTGAACTGCACTCATAGTGCTAACGTCGTCGTATTGGTACGCACTGGTTGATTTGGGAAAATAGTGGTGGTGGTGTTTGTTGCGCTTGTTGAAATGAAAAGGGTTGTGAATGGCGGGGCTGTTGCTGCAGCTGAACTCGTACTCTCGGGGAGTGACGAAGGAGACAGCGTCGTTTGAGCGGCAGCTGAAGGCGGAGGTGTGGTGGAGCATGAGGTTGTTGGCTAATGCCTTGCCTGCTAGCTTGCCACGTTTGAGCATCAAATGGAGGTCGACAATAAGCTTGCTTTTGGATAAGCCTTTGCGCAACATGAAGAACATTATGCGTACTAAGTTCCACAATTTCTTTGCCACAACTGGTGGGCTTGGCTCTACTTCCATTTGTATAATTGGATGATAGAGAAAGATAGGGTTTTTTTTGTCTAGAGAGAGAGGTTTTTTTGGCTGAGAGAGAGAGAGAGAGAGAGAGAGAGATGATTGAAATTTAGAAGATTTGTTTTTGTTGGTTCGAGCCCATGAGGGGAAGGGGAAGGACGTATATAAAGGGGTTGGAAATTAATATTTAATAACAGAGATTAAGTTGATAATTATAAAGTGGTACAGATTTATATCATTCTCTTCTATGGCGAGTGAGTGTTACAATCTTAAGAGAAAGGTCAAGAAATGCAAAATAAAGTGGAAGAGTTTGTTTCACGCGGTGTGGATGGCATTTCCAAAGGGATAGGAATTGGTGAGAATTTCTAATTATTTGTTGTTTGATTGATTTTTTTTTTTTTTTTTTGTTAGTGCTTTTATATGATTTTTTTTTTTTTTTTTTTTTTTTTTTTTTTTTTTGTTTCATGGTTTATATGATTGGCTTCTACGGATTAATAATTAAAAGGTCCCTTTGATAGAAACCAATTACTGAAGTATTCCCCCGTATGCAATGGTTAAAGATATTTGGGGAAGGTCCCAAGTGTCAAATAAACGCAGCCTTTGCCCTACATACTAAGGTATTTGCACCTTGGCCTTTCCAGTTGTATCCTTCTGAAATTCAAATAATCCTTCACCTTGTGTTTTTGGTGCTTTATACGTTCAAGGCTGAAACATTTAGTTTAGGGATTAAAATTTTAGAGTTTATCTGTTAGGAAATAGTAGCATTATCATTGATTAAAAGAAATTCAAATATAGAGTCTTCAATGAGTACATTCTGTATAATATTACGAGGATTCTCAAACCAAATTAAACGGTGACTTGTAGAAAGATCAAATTTGGTTAGGCGGTGTGCAAGATCCGTCATATCCTTGAAATCATATTATGTACACATTGATGGAAGTTAGAACATAAAAGTAGATAAGAGATTGATTATAAGAAATGATCATAGCTAGTAATGGTTTGTTTAGGTGTGTTTTTATCGCATGCACAAAATTTAACTAGAGAAGAGAAATTTTTCTAAGTGTCCAATATTAAAATGGGTACTATACATGTTATAAAACAAATGGAGAAATACGAAAAAAATATATCATTTCTTCCACTTGAATTATGATATATAGACTACCACTTAAATATCCGGTACTTGAATAAAGCTCTCTTTGGACAAAAGCAATCCTTAAACACACCCGAAGGTCAGGCCAATTGAGCATATGATTAAATGGTTCACGACGATAAAGGTAAATCATGATTTCTTCCTCCTTTAATTTCTCAATAAATAACTCTAAAAATAAAAAATAAAAAATAAAGGAATTTACGAAAACCAACTAGTCTTTGATTACAACATGCGCAAATATCAAGTTGAGGACATTAAAGAGGTGGCTAGCAGATCAAAATTGTATGTGCATATTAGGCTATAGACTTGAGATTCTCTCCCAATGTATGCTTATGCTTTACAGGCCGGTTGTCAGTCAACTCGATGGAGTTTATTTGAATAGTAAGTTAAATAGTTAGTTGTTAGGAAGGGAAATCGGTGGATATCTAACTCGTATTAGAATGTATAAACATAATTGCTTTCCATCATTGTGGTAAAGCGCTGTTTGTGAGCTCAATCAAAATTTGACTTGTTATTTTACCCAAAGTATAATTATTAGTTAGCAAGTCTAATCAAGTTTGTACTATAAGTTAATCAATGTTGTGGGGGTAACATGAAAATAATTGAGTTCCTTTCTTTTAAAATTAATTGAGTTCCCTAATTAACATGCATGAAGTTAAGGTCACTTTGACTCCATGTTGACATTGCCATTACAATTCAGGTAAGATACGCTTTTATTTTAAGCAGAAGAGTAAAAGAAACTTGACTGCACAACTCACTTTGCCGAGAAAATTTTCGGGTTACAGTATCACACGATGTAATTAATTTAAATTTTATAATATGATGAGTAGCAAAGGGTTTCACATTCATAGAATGACTATGCTAATAATATAGCGGTTTCACATTCATAACATGGCTGCTAATAATACAATGTGGTGGTGTATAGTTTTCTAAAAAATTTCTTGACTCGATCAATCTCTAGTGATTCGACGATCCACAATCCTAAAAGCGTTGTTGTTTAATTAACGAATAAAAGTAAGAATGCTACATTCTATACCTGATTATGATTAGTTGTTAATTATTATATATGTCAAATCTTTACTCAATTATGATTAGTTATTAATTGTTAATGTCAATTCTAATTTATGCAATTAACATCGGATCTCTCTAAACTGAATGGTTTTTCCTTGTTCTTTCAATTTCAAGCAGCAGACATTAGACAATGGCGTGGAAAATCTTGGTTGCTACAGCTCCCATGAGATAGACTGGGTGGAACCAAGCCAGCCTGACAAGGTTGACAGGATTGAATAAGAGGCACCTACTCTGAACACGTGGCCATCTGATTTGAGGCCCCAAATGAATCTTTCACCGTACACGCATATACGAAAACCCTAAAATTGGACGTTCAGATAAACAAAGCAAGACGCTCTGGGGACCTCTAAACCCTAATCAAATTTTATTTTTATTGTTGTATTTTATTTTTTGGTTAAATTTTACTGTTGCATTTTTATTTTTCCTTCTCCTCGAAGGAGATTGGTTTGGTCAATAAATTAGATCCTTTTATACCCGCCTGAAGTAGATAACCTATTAAAATATACATGTTTTAATGTCTTCATGATGAAAATGCTTAATAACACATTGTCCTACTTGATCAAGAAAAGCATAATGGTAGCCGGCCCCCATATTGCTAGGAAATGCTTTTCCTTTTTTCAACTCCAAACATTATGCTTTTCCTTTCACGATCGACCACCACCAACCAAACTGCTAGGAAATGCACTTGTGCAAAACTACTTTGGTTTGTGTGCTCGCGTACCATGTTTTGAGGTTTGCTTCCAAGGTGGACGACTTTCAGTTGTTGATTTGTGCAAGACTTGTTGCGAGATTTGCATAAATAAATGTTCGACTGTAACTAGTTATGAGTTGTCATTCAGTACTACGATTTGGTAGTATTGTTCTTTACTTGGAAGTGAGAGTTTTAGGTTCAAATCTCGTGGATGACGAATTTGATACCAAATTAGGCTGCCCATTGTGTGACTTGCCGAACTCCCCATCCTCTCAGTGTAAAAATATTGATGTATTAAAAAAAGAAAGAAAAAAAAAACTAGTTATGAGATTTTTTTTTTTTTTTTTTTTTTTTTTGTAGAAGTTATGAGTTGTTTATGTGTGTAATAAGATTTACATATTGTAATAGACAATTATTTACATGTAAGTACATGACTATAGACTACATGTGTAAGAGAATTATTGTGTGATTGACTCATACTCATCAACGATATTAATCAATTGTATAACACACGATGATGTGTTAAATGTCGACGCAAATTCCGTCGTCTTTAGTCTTGACGAAAATGCACTTGCAAAACAATCAACACCTTTGATCAAAGACCTAAGCCTCACGCGCACACGAGGTGTGGGGGGGGGAGGGGTTAGGCCAATGAATCTCCGATGCCTAAGTTAGTTTCTCTTATGAGAGTAAAGTGTTTAGGGCTTTTTAGGGTAGTAAGAAACTCTGTAATTTGGTAGAATATGGGGTATATATAGGAGGAAAGTGTAACATCCCACATCGCCCAGGGGAGTGATCCTTATATGTATATTCTCATCCCTATCTAGCACGAGGCTTTTTGGAAACTCACGAGCAACTTCCCAGTAGGTCACCCATCATAGGATTGCTCTAGCCCCCTTCTCGCTTAACTTCTGAGTTCCTCGGGAACCCGAAGCCAGTGAACTCCCAAAAGGCCTCGTGCTAGATAGGGATGAGAATATACATATAAGGATCACTCCCCTGGGCGATGTGGGATGTTACATTTTCCTCCTATATATACCCAAATTGTCATATCCGGGCCCGGGGCAAATCACTTCTCGGGTCCGCTCCACCACCGTAGCACGATATTGTCCGCTTTGGGCTTACCATTCCCTCATGGTTTTGTTTTTGGGAACTCACGAGCAACTTCCTAGTGGGTCACCCATCATGGGATTGCTTTAGCCCCCTTCTCGCTTAACTTCGGAGTTCCTACGGAACACGAAGCCAGTGAGCTCCCAAAAGGCCTCGTGCTAGATAGGGATGAGAATATACATATAAGGATTACTCCCCTGGATGATGTGGGATGTTACAATCCACCCCCCTTAGGGGCCCGACGTCCTCATTGGCACACAGGCGGCCAAGGTTAGGCTCTGATACCAATTGTCATATCCCGGCCCGGGGCAAATCACTTCCCGGGTCCGCTCCACCACCGTAGCATGATATTGTCCGCTTTGGGCTTACCATTCCCTCACGGTTTTGTTTTTGGGAACTCACGAGCAACTTCCCAGTGGGTCACCCATCATGGAATTGCTTTAGCCCCCTTCTCGCTTAACTTCGGAGTTCCTATGGAACCCGAAGCCAGTGAGCTCCCAAAAGGCCTCGTGCTAGATAGGGATGGGAATATACATATAAGGATCATTCCCCTGAGCGATGCGGGATGTTACAGAAAGGGTCTGCCTTAGTGTTAGGGTTTTACCCTACACGTGGCAGCATCCTATTGGCCAAAGTTTATGGAGAAATATTCTCAAGATATTAACTAGGAAATAATATCTTGAGGTAATAGAGTAATTATCCCTAATTGATTTAAATTGGGATTACTTACTTGAATGGAGTCAATCTTCAATTGGGAATGTATTAAGAATATGATTTGGATAATTAATTCTTATCTTTAATGCTAGGACTTTTCCTTGCCAATAGCAGGTGAGTCGTGGGCAGTCGTATTCAGCTACTGGGACCTTCAGGGTGTGAGCTACACGTAGAAGTATCTGAGGAGACGCCCATTTATTAAGGGCAATCTTGTCTTTCTCCGGCAAAAGTTTATGTGTCGCCTCTAGAATTTTTGGAATTATTTTAGGCTCCACATTAAATCTTTAAGATTTACCCTTATCATTGTAATTTAGATTAAACATGTGTTAATTATGCTTAGTGATTAAATGCAATTTGGGCATGTGTATTTTCCCTAGTTCTTTGAGAGAGATTATATTCACACATCCCAAATTACTTCTCTCACACCCTTTTAATTTTTTAATACTTTCTACACACCACTAACACTTGATATGAAAACATTAAAAAATTAAAAGGGTGTGAAAGAAGTAATTTGGAATGTGTGAATATAATCTCCCTTTCTTTGAAATGAAGCTCATTATATACACCATTTATGTAACATCCCACATGGCCCAGGAGAGTGGATCATGTAAGCCTTATATGTATATTCTCATCTCTAACTAGCAGGAGACCTTTTGGGAGCTCACTAACTTCAGGTTCCATTGGAACTTCGAAGTTAAGCGAGTTCGCGCGAGAGCAATTCCAAGATGGGTGACCCACTGGGAAGTTCTCGTGTGAGTTTCCATAAACAAAACCGTGAGGATGTGGTAAGGGCCCAAAGCAGACAATATCATGTTACGGTGGAGTCGAGCCGGGATGTGGTGGGGGCCTGGACCGGGATGTGATAATTTGGTATCAGAGCCAATCCCTGGCCAGAAGTGTGCTAACAAGGACGTCAGGCCCCTAAGTGGGGGTGGATTGTAACATCCCACATCACCCAAGAGAGT
Organism: Pyrus communis; assembly: GCF_963583255.1. NCBI lineage: Eukaryota > Viridiplantae > Streptophyta > Magnoliopsida > Rosales > Rosaceae > Pyrus > Pyrus communis. Next base: position 12,576,119 of record NC_084803.1, on the reverse strand, counting down.
GGATCCTGTAAGCCTTATATGTATATTCTCATCTCTACCTAGCACGAGGCCTTTTGGGAACTCACTAGCTTCGAGTTCCATCAGAACTCCGAAGTTAAGCGAGTTCGCATGATAGCAATCCCAGGATAGGTGACCCACTGGAAAGTTCTTATGTGAGTTCCCAGAAACAAAATCGTGAGGGTGTGGTAGGGGCCCAAAGCGGATAATATCATGCTACGATGGAGTCGAGCCCGAAATATGGTGGGAATCCGAGCCGGGATATGACACTTTATTACTGGTTTACATCGCACAACTTCTTTCTCTTTCAGGAATTTGTATTTTTGAAAATGATTGGATCCAGCCGAATTCCACATGTATATGCATGCAAAGGAAAAGCACTTGACACAAAAATATTGATTCGAACCAATAATATGGAAGCATGAGCTTCTAACTCAGTGTATTGAGTATTTATTCATAAATTTAAGGTTTCGAGTTCTAATCTTTCATTTTTAACTATCCTTTTTTTTTTTTCAATCAGAAACGATAACATGATTCATTAGTGAACAAATAGTTATAAATAGTGTCAACATGAGTACATAAATTTTAGTGACCAAATTCTTAATCTAAAAATAAATTCGCACAGACAACAAAGATAACTATCATACAAATAAAAAAAAAGCATCAATAAATATGTCAAAATAACGATAGAACAAATCGATAATAAACACACATCAAACCATCTACACAACATGATCACAAACACAAACACGTTTGCTTAAAACAAAAACAATGACATGGATATGCATAGCTTCTAGAACTATAAGCCATAATCGGTTGTGATTTGTGGTCACGATTGATCCACATTCTAACTCCCACTCATCTAACGTATATATAACTTTACATTCAAAAGAAAAAAGTAAGAAAAGAAAGGCTGTATAACTTTAGAAAAGGATTAACATGAAAAATTAATTTTTATGGCCCTCAGTGAAGTTTCTTTTCTGGTTGGGCCACGGCCGACTAACACAAAAGCTTTTTCAAAACCCTTGTTTTCCCCCTTTGAATCACACCAATCAACAGTAGCAAGTAACAACGAAGGAATCCTAAACCGCGTGGACCCAATGGCTAATGCCATCTGTCAACTATTGGTACTATTGGTTGTCTAATTTGATTTGAAGGCTTTTTATGATCATCGTGCCGACGTGCTCATTCATGCAGTGTTTTGTTTTGATATTTTTTGGTGGGGTTTGGGGGTCAATGTCATATTCATGGGGATGTTCTAAGCAAACTATTTTCCATCTCTAGTATATTTCACGCGACTTGTATTGTCAGTTTTTAAGTTCGAAATTCCCTTTTTGCCTCATACAATTTAAGTTGAATTAGTCATGGATGTAACTTGTATAATTAAGTTTCCATTATTTTTTTTTTTTTTTTTTTGTTTATCGTTTGAAGGATAATGCACTTTACTGTAATTTTATTTACTTTTGAGAGTATATATTGCAAAATTTTTATCATATTCTAGTATTTGGTATGCAACAGACAATAGAAGGTCAAGATATTTTCTTTTTGTAGTTGGTCAAAAGGTTTAGAAAACCTATCAGTTTAAAACTCGAGTCTACGGTCACAGTAAAAACCCCGACGTATTGATATGTATGCACATATGCAGGCTTTCATATAAATGTTTTCATAAAAAGTAATTGAAGCAGTATGTCTTTCCGTTTGCTTCACTATCGTTGCATCCTTTCCCGGAAAGAAAGATAAAGGTGCAGAAATATTAATTTAATTTAGTTTATTATTTAGCTCAAAATTGTTAATTATTTTAAGTTAATCACCTTAAAACGGTTTCATTTGCTGGGAGGATCCTTTATGCTTTTATAATTGATTTATAGTACTATTAAATTATTAATACAGGAAAAACAAAACCCATCAACATCAGTAGGGCACTGCATGTTTTTTACTTCTTTTAATAAATCATTTAAGCTATTCACTTTTTGTCTTTGCTTCCAGTGGAACTGTGGAAATGCAGAACGAGTGTGTTTTATTCGAATGAGGCACTTTGTGTGGGGACTTTACGAATTGGGATTGGTTGGAGTTGCTTTTAGGTTTAAAGGGTCCCTAATTTTGTGGGAAATTAACCTAACATCACCAGCCTTCATGCACACGCTCACCCGGTAGAAGATATTTTTATATTTTTTTAATCACGGTGTGTTACATGTGATTTACACGTTTTAAATGTATTTATATGCATAAATTGACAAAAAGAAAGTCAAATATTTGAAATAAATGAATAATCTTATATCAAATATCGTTTGTTAAAAAAAAAAATCATTTGACAACTAATTTAATCACATTATTATCCGCGTGTAAAGATCTTTTTTATAATCAGCGAATCACATTATTATCCGCATGGAAAATACTTTTTTTATAACTAGTATTACACACCTCTTAAGATGTTTTGAACATATTTAAAAATAGAGAAAATAATATTTCATGAACATCTGATTAAATCACATTATTACTAGTTTATTGTAAGGTACTAATTAAAAAAAAATTGTACTAATTTATCACTAGTGCTACTCACCCCTTAAGATATTTTAAACACACCTTTATGATTTTCTTTATTTTTTAATTATATTTTTCTTTCCCTTCACGTGGGCATCACCAACTTTCACCCAACCTTCTTTTTTTTTTTTTTTTTTCTCTCTCCCCACTTATTATCTCTATTAATTAATCATCTTTGTCGACCAAAAAAAGATGAAATGATTACTTAGTATTCTATCACACAAAAAAAATGATGGCCACTAATGTAATTTTACAGGTCTAAATTTTACTGTTTTTTATTGAAGCCTTATATATAGGTGATGTTAAAATACTTCCAATATTAAAAAAAAAAAAAAAAAAAAACTCCCACTTCTCCTCACATTCTCTCTCTCTCCCTCTCTCCTTCTCATTTTCTAAAAAATGTGTTCATACACACAAAGTGTGTAAGCAAATGCAAGTTTATATTATAATATTATATTTTATGATGACCAAATTACCCTTGCATTATTTGATATATTGTATTGGGCTGCTTTTGGATTTTTTTTTGGCTGAGGGGCAGTTTGGTCTAATTCTTTTGTCAAAGTCGGTGACACCAAAACAGCCTTCTAGCTATATATATATATATATATATATGTATATTTTTTTTTTCCCGCTTGTAAGCAAAATCTTAGGTTTAATTTGTGAATAATGAGTTCGCTATTAATATATAATGTTGACTCATTGTATGCTTTAGCAATCTCCAAATCCTTTAATGTAAAATATCGTTGCATATTAACAATCTGAGTCCACAATTTATCTTGTGATGTAATTAAGAAAACAATTAGAGACTTTATGGACCGAGTCAAGAACTTTAATGGAGATGGAACACTTTTATATATGATGAAATCATAGAGTTTTCAACACGGCGGGGACATATACTAATAATTCAGTGAGATAGTAGCTTCCAAACTTGGAAGATGTAGAAAGAGACTATCTAATCAACGACGGCATTAAGATTGATTAAAAACACAAGTTGGCCCCAACGACGACCATTCTAGCTAGCTAGAAAAATGCATTGTCCTAATAATAGTACTAGGGCTTAGAATGAGCCATAGAAATAAAGGGCCACCATGTTCTTGGCTGCTTCCACATCCACACTTACCTACCTTTGATGATATTTCCTTCCCTGTTTTATGTTTATAATGCATGTACGAAAATATACAATATATATTTAATAATATATATATATATATATATATAATATGTGTACAGTTATGTCAATTTATTTTTTACAAGTATTCTAAATTACTTTTTGAAAATTCAAGCTTGAATGCAAGACTTTGTCTTACATACAGTCGACAGGGCCAGTACTGAGATTTTTGATGCCCAAAGCGATCCTAAAAAATGTGTCTAACTTCATATAAGAAAAATTATTTATTTTCACACGTAAGATTTCGGTAAACGTATTTTTTATTTTTATTGGTGACACGTCATATGATTTTCATATTTTGTCTACAAATTACTCTTTGTTGAATGTTAGACTTGAATTGGAATGAATGTCTAAAAACTGCAAACGGCATGGCTACTAGCTAGTAATAAAAAATAAATTAACAACCAAATAGAGATTCATAAAATTGGAAAAAATAAAAAAGCACATAGCATTTCAAACTCAAGGCTCAAGACCTTTCGTCCATTTAAACAACAGAAACCATTACTTCTTATTAAACTTCTTGATCATTTAGCTACATTTTATAAATTTATACTTTTATGAGAAGAAATTTGTAAAAACTGGAAAGTAAAAAAAACACATAGCATTTCAAACTTGGTACCTCCTCGTTAATTTTAAACAGCATAAATCGCCACTTTTGGTTAAACTTCTTTGATCATTTCACCAAATTTTATAAATTTATACTCTTCTGAAAAAATTAATAAAAAGTTGGAAAATAAATAAACACATATAGCATTTCAAACTCAAGGTCTCCTTGTTAATTTTAAACAACAAAAACCACTATTCTAGTTAAACTTCTTGGTTATTCAATCAAATTTTATAAATTTATACTCTTATGAAAACATTTATGAAATTACCACCTTAATAATTTTAGTGCCTCCATTTTTTTTGGGCCTTGGATGGTCGTCCAATCCGCACTGAACATGAGCCAGCCCTGACAATCGAGGCAGACCCCAAAGCGTCTTCCTCAATCTCATTTCCCCTGCTTGAGTGGGAGCGGGCTCTCTCCCACCCAGACAATCGGGTGCCGCCAAAACCTTCTCGTACCCATCTATAACAGGAGTTTATGGTTACCTTGAATATATGAAGGAACCACACGTCAAGCCAACTGAACTAATCACATTTATGTTAGATATTTGAGTGTCTTAAATTATTAGTGGTCCGGCAAACCTAAATTCAGGGACGTAATTTTCATGTTAACGTCTTTGTTTGTCAAAGTCGTACCTTGCAAACTCTTTTGATTATAAGGTCAGCTAGCTTTTTCAAGATCATCACAGAAGTGCTTTTAATTAGAAGGTTAGAAACTCATCTGCTTTTGGGACCTTTTTAATCGACCAGTTCCATTTGATCTTCCAGCTCTACGAGAGCTTTGAGTAATAATTATATTCATGGTGGGCTCTGTTGCATGTAATGGCCTGTGCCTTGGTGCTGTTTGGTGGCCTGAAGAAACGTCCACCTCCGCCATTAATTTACAGGGCCAAACGTTATCTTCAAGACTTCTGGAGTGGTGCTGGTTTGATCTTCTTCTTTTCATGTGTCGTTGCGTAACGTAAGGGTCTATAAATTAATCAAAATGTAATACAATCTACGTGTCTAGTACATGTCAAAGGTACGCACACAAATGTAGTTATCTATATTCTATACATAGTAAATTCTTGTACCTAGTGTAGACACCTAGCAATATCAATAGGCTCTAGAGATCATCTTGGCCAACTCCGATGGAGAGAGCTAAAAAACTAAAGGGTCAAAATATGGCTTGATTTGGACAAAATTTATCTCCAGCCAAAAGTTGGAAGTAAAAATTAGTGGAGTCCACCAGGCCAAAACATGGCCAAAGGGCCATCGAGCTGGCCCAGCTGGGTATTGGCCAAGCTTGGCCAATACCCAGATTGTTTACTAGGCCTAGCAGCAGTTTCTACAGTCTGTTTGCATATCCAATGGCTATGTTTGAAAGAATCCAACGGCCTGATTTGAATCTCCAACATCTAGTTGATATTAGCTAGTCGTTATATATTTTTAACATTTAGGCGGAATTTAAAAAAAAAAAAAAAAGAAAGGGTCAATTTTATTTTCCTATAAATACCTATTACATTCCTACACCAATTCACACATACTCTTTGTCCTTGCATACTATCTTACCTCATTTTTATGCAATTTTCTCATTTTATTCACCTCAAACACTCTTTTCATACACACACCTCTCTTACCCTTTCCAAGAATCCAAATTTACAATAATCCTGTTGGAAATTTGCATAAACAATTACATATCGACATGTGTCACTCAGAAATCTTATCTGAAAATTATTAAGATTACATGAAGATAAGAAATCTGGACACTTACTCATTTAGCGACACAATTCACTTGAAAATCCTATACTATAATTGTTGAGATTACATAAAGATACAAAATCTCGAAGCTTACTCATTTAGTGACATGTGGCACTAAAAAAACATGTCCGGATGATATTTTTTTTTATATGGTTTGAGTAGTAGTTTAATTTAATTAACCAATAAATTAAAAGAATAAACTTAAAACTAATAAATTATTGAAGGGGAAATGTTTAGCTCATTCGGTTGGAGATGAAATATGAATAAGGCCTGACACTGTTCATTATAAAATAATTTCTTGTTTTGGACACGGCTACATTTAACCCATTTGGTTAGAGATGACTTTATATATTATTTAACCAAGTAAATTTATGGTTCTTTTAAAATGGTTAATAGGAAATCAAAAGATCCGTGTGCCTATATATATTTCTAATTTCTGAATAATATGTATGTTTGTTGCTCAAGTGTTCATAATCGACTTTTATTTATTTATTTATTTTCATGATCCAGTTTGGAAAAGGTGAAGAAATAGCAAGGAGTCTTGTGTGTGGTTTATAATTTTTACTTTCTTAACAAGATTCATTAGAGAAAATTTATACAAAGAACATGCATAACAAATGTAAAACAACCAAAATCATGACTACCGCCACAAATTGAAGCACATGACCATACTCTCCCATGCATCTTACCAAGAAAAACATGTAGAACAATGATCAACGAGGGTAGCAAATAATATTTTATTCAAAAATCCAAACTTTGTACGAGTTTTTGTAGACAAAAAACTGTGAACTTGTAAAAGAGTGAGGCTAGAAAGACGAGTCACACGGATTTTGTTATTGTGGAGTGTAGACATGTGGACGAGACGTATGCCAAAACACCGGCTTTTATTTCCGTTACCGGCGCAGAAAAAAAGGTAAGTCGTTGTTTCCGATGGCGGCAAAGAAAGCACAACAATCAAGAAAGATTCCTTCATTCTTCTTCCCTACCCAAACAACCCTTAATGCTCCATTGTATTTGCGAAAAACCACAAGACTCTGAAAGCGTCTTGTCTGCAGGGGTACTTTCGGGATCACGTACAAAAAATAACCGCTAATTTGTACTTTTCCTCGATCATTTCTTGCACACCCAAAAGAACCAAACTTTGAAATAAATCACAAAGAAGAAGTAAAATTACATCGCAGTCAGCGTCTTGAATCTCCATTACTGATTAGAAGGTAAGCTTTTTACTCAAAAAATGAAATGAATTTTTTTTTTTTCTGTGAATTTCTTTCTTTTATTGTCTAAATTTCTGAGTGATCTGTATGTTTATTGCTCAAGTCGTTGAATTTTCTGTTCGCTGTTGTGAATTTATTGCTGTTAAATCTAGTGGAAAAGAAAGAAACCCAAGTTTGGTATTTTCCAGTGCAATTTTTTTGCTTACCAGAAATATTGGAAACTTCCTGAATTTGGACTTCGTTGACTCAAAGATTCAAACTTCAGAACATTTTCCTGTATTTTCTAGGAAACCAAACAGAGGGTTATTTGGTTTTTCTGTTTTCTGTTCATAGACTTTATTTAGTTAGTAGCTCGTTGAATATTGTCAGGATGAAATTTAATTAAGAAAGATAATTAAGGTCTGTTTTTTGTGATATAGCATTGAGATGATAGACTAATGTTATATTAATTACCTGAAAGATTTGTTGACCTAGTTCTAATTTGAATCCAAAGGAAAATTTTAGAACAAGGTTTTTCGAAAGGGAGGGGGGAGGTGGATTGGAAGTTTGCAAAACCCTAATTGCTTAGAATAAGTAGTGGTTTTTCCTATTTCTGATGCTGATGGCAAAACCCTGTTGCTGATTTTGGATTTGAGGTCTTTCATAAGTGAAACTTTTTCTTCCTTATCGTTGTGACGATTGGTTGGAAATTTATGAGAAGATTGTCTTTTGAAGCAGGTCTACAGAGTTTTGATGAATTCCCAATCTACCGGGCGCAACCAGAGACCTGCCAAAGGGTTGAAGGTGAAGCCGTCGTTTCAGATTGCATTGCTTTTGGTGTTTTGCTTCTGGTTGCTATACCAGATGAAGCACTCTCACTATAGTGAAAGTGCAGATGACAAGGCCAGTAAAGAACACGGTTCTAATATTTTCGGGCGTAAGGGGAGTGCAGGGTGGTCAAAAGGTGGAGGTGTGTCTGCATCAGAAGATTCAAAACATGTAGGAGAAGTAAGTACAAAGACAGAAGATGGAAACGATGTGTTTGATGGAATTGCTGAAGAGAAAAATGAAGAAGAATCTTGGCAGAAAGTAAACGAAGTGAATGAAGTTGAAAAGGAAACAGAAGTTCAGAACACAGAATTGAGCAATAGAGACGAGAATTCTGATGGTGAAGTTAAAGGAAATGGCGAAACAATGGGGCTGAACGAGAATTCATTGCGTGAAGAAACTTACCGAGAGGGACAGGAAGGTACACAGGCAGTTATCTCGGAACAAGATGGTGAGAAACATGTGAAGAACATTAGTCATGATGAAGCAGGAGAGGACGAGGAGCAGGAATCACAAGTTAATCGTGATGAGCAAGAAAATGGAAGGGGCCAGGAGAAAGAGCCAAAGAGATTGCAGGAATCTAATACTACTAACACAGACATTTCAGTACGACGGGATGAAAATAAGAATGACTCTCTTGAGGGCCAAAATTCAGTGGTAGATGCAGTGGTCCATGGTTTTGATGATGAGAATGGTGTGCCGGTAGATGGCCATGATATCATAGAATCCTTAGTGATTGTATCGAGTGGTGATCATGCAATCACGGGTCATCAGGAAATTAATTTGAGTTCGAATAATCAAAATGAAATCAATGAAAATGCAGTAAATGAAGAAGTTGGGTCTAAAGATGGAACAAATGGTGCAGATTTGGAAGCCAAAAGCAAAATCTCAGCGCAAGATTCAAACATTGACATTAAATCAAAGGTCGAAACAAGTTCAGACACCTCAAAGATCGATAGCGTTAAAGAGACTACAAGGGGAGGCAGTTCCGTTTCAGATTCATAACCAATACAAAATGTCATCAACATTACAAGTTTCTGCACAAGCAGAAGAAACAAAAGGTAGAAAGTGAGTTGAAGTAGTAGCATTTCTTCTTGTGTGACATGGTACAGTCTAAGTTCGAGTTTTCCAACAAGCCATTGGACATTTTCCTGTCTTTAGATCTCGAGAACGGGTGATAGTTTGATGTCGAAAAATCATACATACATACATACATACATACTAAAATGTCTACAGTCTCAGTGCTATTACAGAAATAAAGTTTGTTTTCAGTTAATATTACCTTTGCTCCTTCAGTTAATATTACCATTCAAGCTGTTAGTTACTTCTGCTATTACTATACTTCTGCTGATTCAGTGATTTCATCATCAAAATGGAGATTACTTCAACCATTACTCACTAAGGATCACTAAGACCACAAAAACTTAACTATAACGGGATAGCTTTGTAACGGGATCCCAAGACAGTTACACATTGCCATGGGTTTCACGTTTCAACATACTCACATGACAACACGTGATTGACTTAAGATACAACCACTGTTGCATGCCACGTCACCCGTTTAATAAATGTTTGCCGTGTTGTGAACTGGTGACAAAAGAGTATCTTTCATCTAATAGAAAATTCATATTTTAGAAATGTATATACAGATAGGGAGTGGTTATTGACGCTTCAAGAAAGTTGTTCTACACTTGTTCACACGTCATTTTTTCCTTGTATTTTTATTACAAGGAACGGGTGGGTGCATTGTGGAGTGAGAACAAAGCCTACTGAGAGAACCATTCTTCAAAACATCCATTTGTTATTAGCTTTCTTTTCATACAAACTAAATGGCACATGAGAAACAACTGAAATGGGAAGGCGAGGCAAGTGCAGAGCTAAAAGGCCCCAAAGCAGAGCAAGTTTGGCTTCTTTTGGAGGACTTCCTTGGCCTGCACAAGTGGTTCCCAACTCTCACAACTTGCCTACTTGCCTTGGTGTTGAAGGCACGTCAGGGTAGGCCGGTGCATGCGGTTCTGCACTGGGTTCAAGACTCCGGTTGATCAAAGAAGTGAACGGAACCAAGACCAAGAGAAGATGAATTGGACTAAGCAGAAGCCGCTGGGTAAAGACCCAGCAACAATGACATTTAGTTACTCTATCATATATGGGAATGTCGGGTTCAACTCGTACATTTCGACCGTGGAAGTGGTGCGGAAGGATGCTGGGTGCACGATTGTGTGGAAGTATGAAGTTGAACGAGTGGAGGGATGGAGGCTGGAGGATCTGGACCTGTTTATTGGCACTGGCTTGCAAGTCATGGCTAGCAGAATGGAAGCCTCTCTGTATAACCCTGAAATAAAACCCGGTGATAAATCTGGAAAGGTTGATAAATTGTCGGACTTGTAGCTCTAGTCGTTAAGAGCAGTTACCCCCTATTTCAGGGTGGGTTTCTGTTATATTTAGGCGCTAAAATGTTTGCCATAAAAACTTCAATTGATCGTGGCACTTACTATAACTTTTGCTGAATAATAAAGTGGATAGAGGAAAATTTTGTGGCCGTGTAAGGTAACTTCCAAGCTTGGGGACGAGATTTGGGGACGGAGATCTGAGCAGTGGCCACAAAAGAACCCTAGATCTGAATCCGGGTAAATTTAACGGTTTAGACTCGTATTAACGGGAAAATTAATCATGGATTTTTACAATTTTGGTCAAAAGATTAAGGTAGATTACAAATATAAACATTAGGGTTAAGGTCAATGATACAAGTAGGTTTTCCTCAACATGATGATACAACTATCCGTACAAGTATAGCAGCTATCAGTGCTTGAGTCACATCTTGTCCTCTACCAGTATGTGAATCACCTACAAAACTGAGGCCAGTTTCTACAATATGTAGACTGGATGCGGGTGCCCAAATGAGCAGGCGAGTCTCATGAACTAGGCCATTCATACACCTTCGAAAGCACAAGCAGACCATCACCCAGGGTTGAGTCTTTTCAGCCGGATAACTTGCGACATGTCCTCTTTAACTGAATTCCAACATGATAGATCTACTCATCGTCTAGTTCGTCAGGTACATGTAACTTCTCAATGTCAGCCTGTTGGAAAAGGAAGAGATGAGCCTCGGAGTGAAATGCGAATGAAAGATATGCTTGTGTTGCGATCAAAGCTACATGGAAAGTTATCGATAGTGGGTGTTAATAAAGAACAAGAAATATGCCCAAATCACCTTAATGGTAGCGACGTCAGTTGCGGATGGTTTCAAATCCAATGCATAACCGAAATGAAGCATCGCTTTCTCGTGCATATTACGCCGCTTGTAGATTTTACCCATCAGAGCGTACACACTACTTTCACGAGGAGAATATTCTTTAACCTCCTCTAAGACTGCTAGAGCTTCATCAAATTTTTCTAAGCTCATCAGTATACTAGCCTTATGATACATGGGAAGTGGATTCTTCTTGTCTGCTCTAATAGCCTTCTCCATCATCACTAGAGCTTCTGAGCTTCTCTGTCAATCGAAACAAATACATTTCAGATAACTGAATAAAAAACAAGAACCAGTTGTAAATAAGTAGACTTCCTGGAGACGCGAGAATGGTTATATGACCTTTAAAGCATGCAATGCTGAGGCAAGATACGTCATAATAACAGAAGAACGTGGATTAATTTGGAAAGCCGTTCGGAAGTGATGCTCTGAGAACTCAAATTTTTCTTGGCGATGATAAACCATTCCAAGCCCATACCAGGCATTATAATGCCTTGCATCAATACGAAGTGCAGTCTGATAGCTCTTTATTCCATTCTCAAAATCCTCTAGAGCTACATATCTGCAGATAAGGATAAATCGAAGACAACAGTAACTAGCTGATACAAGGTCAGAATTAACCATCAAATTACGGGAACGTCAATTTCTTGCATTAAAGGATGGAAGGAAGAAAAAGGCTGTTTCGTACTCGTGACCGCAAAGGGTATGTGCATATGTGAATCTTGAATTGACTTGAACTGCTCGCTGGAAAAATTTCAGAGCAGTTTCATGGTCTTTCTGCAAGCTATAGCAATTTCCCATTGCAACCCTGCAGTACCATTCAATAAGAATGAAAAGACGTGTCTTTACGACAGACAACAGATACTTAAAAGAAAACTGAGAATCTAATGACGTATTATTTCACAAAATTTAGATATAGCTACCACGACTGAGGAGCTAAGCGGTCCGTTGATATCAGTTCTTGAGCCAGGTAACTTAACTTCATATCTTCCTTCAAATGCTGCAAAGAGCAAGAATAACTTTCAGTGCAGCAATCAAACAATGGGCACCCGGTTATACTAGATGCATGCAGACTAAAAAAGCATGAATAAAGATTTAAAAACCTGTTTCTCAAGAAAAGGAAATCAGGGTTTTGGGAAAACAAAAATCACACCATCTGTTAACATTATAAGTACAAAGAATAACAGATACAAAAGTGTAGGAGTGAATTAAGCACCAAGCTCCATTCAGAATGATCGGGTGGAGTAAACCGACCATGTAATGTGTACAATAGACCCTCTTAAAAACACAACACACTTTTCCTAAATAGGAAAAAAGTGACACTGTTTTAATTTGAGATACATGATACATCACAGTGGAAACTCAGAATATATGATTACATAACATATGCATGCCTTCCTTTAAACTATTAACACTAAAGTAAGGAGAAAAGCTAAGCCAACAATGAAAATTAGTGCCAAGCTGAACTTAAGCAGGAAGCAGGATTCGCGGGACTGTGGAGCAACACTGACCATGTAATGTATAACGAAAGTATCCTCTGGAAACCACGTCACTGTTTTCCAGGACATAGGAAAAAACAAATTTTTTTCAAATTTTTTTGAGCAACGTCAGTTTGGGGACTCACATAAAGAACTGTAGAATACATATCCATTCCTTCTAAACTGTAAGGTGATGCCTGACGAGCAAGACTGAAGGCCCGATCAGCTTCTGAATAGTCTATCAATTCACAGTAAGCTTTTCCAACCTGCAAACGAAAAATGCCAAAATAGTCAATTATATGCAAGTGTTAAAATATGTGGGGGCAAAAATCATTCAAGGGAGCAGCTGCAAGGGATTTGACTGGGTGAACATGAAATTATTGAAAAATATAGGTTTCGGTATTGAAAAATCATGGAAGACTAAATAAAGCGTAACAAAAGAGAGAATGAAATATGTCTAAAGATGAGATAAACGGGTGACAAGACAAATTAATTAAGTTCTGATGACAATGAGAAATCAACAAATAGTAGAAATCTGTAAAATGCAGTGCAACGTCCAGTCTTTTTTATATCTGATGTGAAAGATATTATTTCTTATTAGTTTTTGAAACTAGCCAACTAAGTTATACAGACCTCCACCAATCAGATGTCACCAGTGTGGAAGAAAAACAGCAGAAAATAGGTGAATGGAATCCTGTACTTGGTACATGAATCCAGTGCTGTGTACAAGATCATCACTGCAGGAGACGATATAGAAATACAGCCAAGAAGTTTTCTATAAAATTTACCTGGGAAAGCACCCATCCTGTATTGTAATGCTTGTATGGAAGTTTGAGATAGACATCCAGTGCATCCTGCACAACACAGTCAATATTAGATAACAAAATATAACCTCAAACTAATAAAAAAAAAATTATAATCATTTTATTCCACAATAACTAAGCAGTACCTGGCATCTGTACATGCAGGAAAGTCTATAGCCTTCCCCAAGAGTTCTCAAAAGACTCAATATTTCTGAAGCTCCAGTGGCAACTCTTGAAACATTGATAATACCTCCAGTACTTGACAAGGTTCCTCCTTCTTGTTCAAGATATCTGGCATCACTAGAGGGAGTGAAACCAGAAGCTACTGCCGCAGTTGTTGAACGGGAATCATCGAATGTCTCGTTGCGCATTCCTAAATAGGACCCAAATTTGAAATTCACAACTATTAGCGGAAAATCCATTGGACATAACAAGCATTGAAGAATCAAGAGTATCCTTGAGCGGTAACATTTTACTTATACTATCCAGGAAATGCTATTAACCCTAAAAGAGCAAAGGAAGTGAAAAGACTTGAATCACTATAATCCAATTTGTTGTTCCTCTATTAACAGAAGAGAAGAAATTAAGTATATTGTTGATAAAATGACTTATTGTCCTGCTAATCTCTATACGGTAGTATGTTCACCATAAGACTGAGAAATGAGAAGATGCATCACCTTCATCAACATTTTCATTAGCCCATGGCTGCCCCTTACGATTTGCCAAGGAACGCGCAACAGAGCTCAGCTTGGAACTTCCAAGATATTTAGATGAATTGGTAGTTCCATTTCCGGCTGTCACACTTGCATTAGTGTTGGTCCCTGCTTCAGCAGCAAGTCTATTGCTCCGCCGGTTGCCAGAATCAAAAGACAACCTGCTTGAAATCTGAAAAGAGACGACAAATAATCTCATTAAGTCATTGACCTCAACCTTCCAGAAACAACATGAAAATGTGACCAGGTAACATACAGAGACAAGAAAACCCATTTATAACTAATTACTCAAATAAGGTGCCAAAGGCAACATCACCACCAAACAAATCACCTCATTGTAAGCCTAAATTAAACCAAAAAAAACAATAAAGCATATATTATACCCACATGATGACGTACATGCAATTCACACAATACTGAACTACATTACATATTCTCAAATAGTTAATTTATGTTAACAAGGAAAAGTACGAAATCAGTGACATTAAGAATTGTATCAATGGAAAGAAACTTTACTTAAATTATGAATAAGTGGAGCCTGTACCTTGCGGAGTTTTCCTTCATCAACAAACTTTCTTCTGGGGGCTTGAATTGTAGAGTTCACATTTGACTTTGGAGAGCTATCAGTACCCGTGTTTAGGTTTGGGCCATTTGGCTGACCAATTCTACACAGAGCTGGTGGAGCAACACCTGACAACTGAAAACAGGGACAGATCAGTGGTTATACAACAATTTCATATTTTTATTTTGACAAATATAAGTTTCAGTGTTTTATTTCAGGTGTCCATAAGCAACATTAGATGACAACTAAGTCTATAATTGAGTGATTATGTCCTAAAGATTCTAGCATTGAATTTGTTTTAGATCTGGTCCTTAATTATAGAGACGCAGGTGTTTATACATAACAGAAGACTGCAGAACCGGATTCTCAAAAGTTTATATTCTTCAAAATTCTCTTTGCTTTAAGGCTTTTGGAGATTTTTAAGGAGTATAATGAGTTCTTTTATGAATCTTGGTTAGCAATGTGCTTATTGGGGAGGTGTCTTAATCGGGAACCTTAGTTGCCTGCTGAGAAAAATTTCAGCAACCAAGTTTCCTCAGACCAGCCTCTCCTTCCTCCTTTTGACCGATATTCAAACCATAATTTGATTTACAAACCATAAATTTCTCCTACAGTCCAATGTCCTTCGTTAACAAGTTTCCAAATCCTAAAGCCAGGCATACCCATTTGTAGACCTACCCTACGTTATTTGGTCTGCTTTACAACAAAGAGACCAAACTTATCAGTAAAGAAACCAAACACTTCCTTTCAAGACAAAACCTAACTGAAGTGGTCCAGAGACACATAGTTACAAAGACAAAACAAACCTAATATCATTTGATACCAACAGTAAGATTAAGCAGTGGAAGAAAGGAAAAAGATACAGCAATAAATGCAAGACTACTGGAGCAAAATTGGAGGGGAAAACTTATATATACCTGCATGGGCATTGGTGAAGGAGTGTTAAAAAAAGATGAACCAGAACTGCCATTTACAGGCTGACCAGAAGCTCCTCCCAAACTAATATGAGAATTTCCAGACACATCTCTTATATTATTTCCTTGAACATGTTTGAATTGTCTCTGGTTAACATCTTCGGAGCTAAAGTTCCTACCAGAAACTAAACTGCAGTCCTCATTCAGGGTAAGTAAACTCTGAGAAGCTAATCCATGATGTAGATACTGTTTTTGTATGGAAAGAACAGCAGCTTCACCAAAAACTACAGCTGCTTCTTCAGCAGAGCCTGAAACAAAGGAAAATATAAAGCTCAACTTAAATATGCATCTGAAGGCACAAAATCACCATAAATAATCAACACAGAAGTTTTCGATTTTGTAAAACCATTGATTAACCAGTTGCCGAAATACTATATTGTTTTCTAAGATGCCATAATTTTATCAATAAAAAACATCAAAAGTAAATTGTGGACAAGGGTGCCACTCTGAAATTACATTCATAAAGAACAAAAAGCTCTAATCTGCCTAAACTATCATTTTCATGTATGTAACACTGTACAGACCTAATACGCACAGTTCTTCATATGCAGCCCACATACAAGGATCCATAGTCAAAGCCTGCTTAAAGTGATGGATGGCACTTTTCCTTCTGTCAGTATACCTAGAACAATACCAATAATACCAATTATAAGCAATAAAATCATGAAAGGCATGCATCACGCATATAAAATCTGATAAAGGAACAGAAAATGGGCATAATCATACAATCCAGCACACAAAAACTGTAAAAACGCAAATAGATACTTAAGTAGTTGCAAGATGATACACTACAAGTTCCACCCAAAGGGAGCAAACCTAACTTAATATAACACAACAAAGTCCTCCATCCCAAGAAACATGCAAGCAGAGAGACAGAGGGATCAGTTTAGAAGAGGAAACTCTGCCTAACACTACTAGGAGGAAGAAGATTCAAGCCTTAAGACCACAGAAGATATTTCTTGTAGGAACAACAACACTACTACTACTATTCACTTATATTACATGTGCATATGTTTTTTTTGGTACAGCCTCATAAAAATAGATTATGTCAAGCCATCATCACAAGCAAATCCATTTCAAGAAACTTATAAAGTATCCCTATAACAAAGGTAATGCATATACAAAAGCTCCAGAAGACAGGAGACAAACCTGTATATAAGCCCCAGAAGGTAATGACCAGCTGCACCATTTGGAACCTACCAAAGGAATAATGAGCAAGTCATCCACTGTTTAGACCACATGAACAGGCTGAAAACTGAATACCAATAACAACATTTGGAACACTAAGCAAAGATTACATAATGTTTAAGGGGTACATGCCATTCCTTTCAACCCAGTTTATGTTGAAAAAAGTGAAATATGTTTTAGGAAGCAAGACTTGAAAAAGTAAATATGTAAGCTTTACTTTAAAATAATGCTCCAAAGAAAGATAGATTTCAATACCTCTGCACCAGGCTCATTAGCAGGACATAATGCTGCTTCTGCTTCACCAAGAAGATCCATCTGAAAGCATGATATCGCAAACAAGTAGCGGGATTGAGCCACTTGTGTTCCTTCACAAATCAACATAGAGACGAAGAGAGGTCCATGTGCATGAGAAATACTATGATGAAAAAACAATAACTTGAACCAAAAACTGGAATTGAATGTATACTCAGACAGTATGTGATATGACTTGCTTACCCTTTAAAATATGGTATGCAGCATAAGCTTGATTGCTTTGCAAGTAACAGCCAGCTAACAACTGTAAATTCGTCTGCAATATAACAAACTTCATGTCAACTTTCGAAAATCCCATAACCGATCGGATTAATGCTAACAAAAAGAGCAGCACTGTAGACACTAAACCCCTTTAAGAAATCCCATTGTCAAAAAGCTCACACCTTCATCCTTCACTCCAAAAGAGCTACCATAAAAAATTTCCATCCACAGCTCCAATAATTCAAAGTTCATAAAATAAAATAAATAAAACTGAAGGCAAGTAATTAACCTTAAAAGAGAGCATTTTTTGCCAGAAAAAAGAAAATGTGAACTCTGGGTAAATACAAATATCCGAAAAATTCGAAATCAACAAAACCCAAGGTCTCAAATTACAGAACACTGAATTACTCAGGTATGAGTAAATTCCTCACGAAATGACAGGTAAATTAAACACGATGCGTCGATCAAGATAACAGAAGCGGTACGTTCCCCCAAACACTAGAAACAAGAAGAAATTTCATTCCGTATACGCCATAGTCCTCGTTTTCTCTTTCTTTCCTGGAATTTTCTCGGCAACCAAACAAGCAGGCGATGAAAGAAGGAGAGAGAGTGAAAGATTGGGTGGAAAAGAGGTACCTCGGAGGGGAACTCGGCGCAGAGGCGTTCGCATACGAAAATGGCGTTTCGGTGCATGAAATCGCGGAGACTGTGCTGGACACAGTCTCGGAGTATCGCTTCCATGGCTGCTGGTTCTGATTCGGAGAGGGGAGAGAGGGGTTTTGGCTTTGGGTTCAAAACAGGGCGGCACGTGTGATCTCCCGATTTCAAATCACGCGTTAGGCGACATTGCCTTCCGTTTTATTTATTTTTTTTCCTTCTCTTTTTCTTTGATTTCAAAATTACGTCCCAAAACGAAATAAAGCAAAAGCGGATAATCTTGCAACGGTCAAGAATAAAGAATTTGTTAGTTATTTCACGTATTTGATTTGAATTGGATTGTGGGTTGTATATTGTATATTGTATTTTAAGGAGAAGTGGATAATTCAGATCCGAATTATTTATTTCGTACATGTTGATAAGAAGACGTTATTATTTTTACTATAAAAATAGCTATAGAAGGGTAATTTTGCTATTTTAAAATTATTTTATGATGATGTCCACATAAAATTAATGAAATCCCACCGGTATTGGTTTTTGTGAAATGATTTTAAAACCATAGAGGGTTGTTTGTGATATGTTGCAAACATGAGAGAATTTTGTGAAAATGCAAAAAAAGCTTCATGAGGTGCACTGTTTTAAAAAGTCTCGTCCCGATTTTGGGCAAGACGTTTGGAAAAATCGGCTGGAAGCTAGGTGGCCCTAGTCGGTTTTTTTTTATATTTTTTATTAATTGTGTGCTTTTTTCTTTTTTGGTTTCATAGTGGTATACTTATAGAAATAGTGTACCTAATTTGCAAATGATGGATTTTCTACAAGTTCATCCAATACTCATGGAAATGGTGTACCTAATTTGCATTTTATCATTATTTTAATATTCATACAAGTATAGTTTTTTTTTTAGATGTAAATATGTACTTATTTACAGGATATATAATAAATTTACATAAATCCATCTAGACCGCCTAGGCGTTGGGCCCCTTCCCGCCACCCAACTAGCGCCTAGCGATGTTTGAAATCTTGATGAGGTGTATGTGTATGTGTATTAACTTGTCTACTTTGAGCATCTTAACTTTCATAAGTTTGTATCTAACTTGAATTTTCGCTAATCTGAATTTCTATAATCTGATTTTTAATTAAATAAAACTTAAAAATTTATGCCTCCAACGAGTTCCACCATTTTATGTGTAGGATTGAAGATATCCACTTCAACAACCAATAAGCACTTGAGAGACACTCCTCGACAGAACGTTGAAGATGTTAAAAAGGTGAAAACATCATTCGAGAAAAGAAAAAGAAAACAAATATGTTCAACCAATCGTATGAATTTGTCTTCAACTTGTTAATTATTGTTGCACAGTATACATATTTGATTGGTGTGAAGTTTTATTAGAAAAGATTTTTGATAGCTGAGTAGGATAAGAATATTTGAACTCTTATTTTCTTTCTTAATCTACCGATGTGGTATTTGTTAACACACTTCTTCACGGTAGACCCAATGAGTGAGTTACATGTAAAAAAATTTATACATCAGCAACTACATGGAGTTAAGAAGACTCACTCTACACGTGGGACCAAACGACCCACCATGCGCCCAAAAGGACCCCATCACATGGAATTACGAGCCTGGAACTAATACCATGTTAAATTATTAAAGAGACGGGCTAAATCTCAACTTCCAACAACATCAATCTATATCCAACGTGTTAATTACCACTTATACAATTCGGCATGTGTGAAATTTTATCATAAAATACCTTTGTAATATTTTCTCTTAAATTTTTTTACCGTCCAATCAAATAATTAAAGGAAAACTAATGAAAAAAACTTGAAAATTTTGAATTTTAATGATAAGGACAAAATAAAAGATAAAGTGAATAATACCAGAATTGGTTTTTTAATATAAAATTATGCTTTTTCGTTAAAATGATTTTAATAATTAAAGAGGATTAAAGGTCTGAAATTAAATGGTAAAAATGGTGTGCGGAGCGGAGCGCCACCCGAAACAAAAACCAACAAAAAACAAAGCTCAAAACGCAACCTAGCGAATACCGTTCACTTCAATGGCCGACCAGACTTTAGCGCCACCGCCGGATCCGAATCCCAAAGAGCACGACGATCAGACGGCGGAGGATGATTCTTCCTCGACGGTCCTCGACCTCACCAGCTTCCAGCTCCATGACCTCGACTCGGTCGAGTTACCGCCGAGTCTAACTGAGTTAGACCTAACGGCGAACCGCCTCACCAGCTTGGACACTCGGATTGCGAACCTCTCCAACCTCAAAAAGCTCTCACTCCGTCAGAACCTCATCGATGACGCCGCCGTCGAACCGATCTCCGGCTCGGACGCCCTCTCCGGTCTCGAGGTAAATAAAATTAAAACGTGATTTACTTGGCGGTTTGTCTGGTTCCCGGGAAAATAATTAAATGTGATTTTCGTGGCGGTTTTGTTTGGTTCCCCAGGAAAATAAATTAAAATGTGATTATCTCGGTGGTTTGTTTGGTTCCCGGGAAAATAAAATTAAATGTGATTTCCTTGGCGGTCTGTTTGGTTCCCGGGAAAATTAACAGTTTTGAGGAATGCAGGAGTTGGTGCTGAGGGATAATAAGTTGGGGAAAATACCAGATGTTAGCATATTCACGAAGCTTCTGGTTTTCGACTTTTCTTTCAACGAGATTACGTCGTTACATGGATTGTCCAAGGTCACCAGTACCCTCAAGGAGCTCTACGTGTCGAAAAATGAAGTTACCAAGATTGAAGAAATTGAGCACCTCCATGAGCTTCTGATTCTCGAGCTCGGTTCGAATCGATTGCGGGTTAGTTCTCTTGAGCATTTGAGATTATGTACGTGGAAATTATTGATAATGTAGCAAAACTAGCATCTGATTTGGTATGATTGTACGATGAAATGCGGAATCAGGTGATGGAGAGTTTGCAGAACATGACAAAGTTGCAGGAGCTGTGGCTGGGGCGGAATCGGATTAAGGTGGTGAATTTGTGTGGGTTGAAATGCATCAAGAAGCTGAGCTTGCAGAGCAATCGGTTAACTTCAATGACGGGATTTGAGGTAAATGATTGGTTTACCGTGATTTGTTTGAGGCAGAAATCTCAAGTGCATTTGTTGTATAAATATTGAAACTTTCTATCGCTCCACCTTCTGCAGGAGTGTGTTGCTCTAGAGGAGTTGTACTTAAGCCATAATGGTATTTCGAAAATGGAAGGCCTCTCAATGTTAGTCAACCTACGTGTCTTGGATGTATCGAATAATAAGCTAACATCAGTGGAGAGTATTGAAAACCTTACAGTGTATGTTTGGACCCCTTTGTTGCTATTCGTTTGATGTTGTTTTGTCTTGTCTTTTCTACCCTTTAATGGGAATCTTGTGTTATAGGTTAGAAGATCTATGGCTTAATGACAACAGCATAGAGACAGTTGAAGGCTTTGCCGAGGTTGTTGCTGGTTCTAGAGAGAAGCTCACTACAATCTATCTCGAAAATAACCCATGTGTATGTTTATCTGTAACTTGCAGACGTGGTATATAAGTTTTACTATCGTATTCTTTCAACATGCTTAGATTTGTTTAAGGAAGTTCAAAAGTAGTGTGTTCATAAATGCTAAGCGGTATGCTAGAGTTCATGCAAGTCTCATGCTTTAAGTGTAGTGGCGAAACGCACATGTTCATTGAGAGTGCAATGTCTGGGTGGAGAAAAAGGGAAAATCCTGTAGGCTAAATTAGCTATAATATATATACATGTTTATATCTTCTAGGGTTTCATGTGCAGTAGTATCATGAAGGCAAACCATACTAGGTGTCTATGAACTGGTGTATGGTAAATGATTGACAAGAGCTCTTACTTTCTAGTAACGAAGAAGCCTGACGAGCACTTTTCCTGTTAACGACATACATATATATGTGATTGGTTCTACATCTTCCTTCTTGTGTTGATACGATATTTTATGTGTGTCGCCAAATGTCTTTCATACACTTTAAGATTAGTTATATTTGGTCTTTCATCTCCCATTTCAGGCAAAGTCTCCAAACTATGCTACTGCCTTGAGACAAATCTTCCCAAACATAGAGCAAATTGATTCTCATGTATTTTCTTAAAAAGTTTTTATGGCTTCAGCTCTCTCAACATAATTATCATGAAGCACTCAATGTACAAAACCGCGATGTAGGTATTCTTTCTCGACTATTTATGCTAGCCCAGTTATTCTAGTTGTGCCTCCTTAAAATGAACTTTTATTTGTAATATTCTTCTCATGGATGTTGTTCGCAGGCAAACTGTGGTTTTGGAGGCCGCTTCCGGAGTGCCAGAGTGCTGAATTTCAAATGAATAGAGATAAATTGCTAAACCATGGATGGCTCAAGAACTCACCTGGAAAATAATTAAAACGATCTTTTCGTGTTGTTTACTGAAGTTGTTTTGTGTTATTTAAACAACCCTCTTACTCTTTTCCATCTCCTCGTACCGAGTTTAGGCGTGTAATACATCATTTTTGGATGCCAAGCAAGAAGGTGCTTTTTAACTTGCAGCTTTAATAACAGTTTTACTTCTCCATCAACCTCCACATTCCCATTTCGTTGTTGATCTATAAAATGGTGCACAATCGTACGTTACGTTGCAGTCAGTTGCGTACGTTGCCGCAGTCGCCATTGAGTACTCGCAATGTTTTGTTGTTCCTCCAACACAAATTGCCGATCGCACAGCAGAGATCGCAGGAAATTTTGCATCAGTCGCATGAGCAACGCATATATCACAATTTCTTATGCCAATCATGCACTGGCGAACACAAAGAAACATACGTAGGGATGATAAAACGACATCACACAAATACAAGTTCGACGTTTTTCGTCACAATCTTAGGCAGTCAAATTCTGTCGAGAACTGAAGTGCCAAAATCATAGGCAATCCACAAAACCGAAATAGATATGTAACTTCAAAGAGTTAATACAAATCAACTTTGAAAATTGCAGTTCAGAACAGCTTAGCGACCCCTTTCGAAGCCAATACGAGACCTGCTGGAGCCGCCTTCATAGCCATCTCTCATGGAAGACCCGGCACTTGCTCTCATTGTCCCTCCTGTTCCAACCTTATCGAGGGCTTTCTTGCCGCCCTTCTTCACCTCTGTCAAGAACTGGTCAAGACCAAATGGATCGGCTTCTTCAACAGCATCCTTCTCAAACTCGACCGGTCTATCTCTTGGCCCTGCCCTCTCAGCAGCTCCTCCAAATCCTCTGTCGGGTTTGAAGCGATCAGTCTTCATAATCTTATCCAACTGCTCATCAGCGCCACCATACATTTCACCATCAACATCCTTCTTAGGCCTGTATAGAGTTGAGAGTGTCGGCTGAGCAGTAAACAAGCCCTTGTCATAAACATTGTACTGGTCATCAGTGGCAAACCCTGAGTCCATTCCTTTCTCCTGGTTGAATAGCCTCTGATCATACATAACCTCTCCCCCTTTGCCTGCTCCCGCAGAAGCCATGCCAAGGGCAACTTTCTCACTAATATCACGATCTCTATCTCTCGTAATTTTACTTTTCTTCCCCATTGCTACATCTTTGGCCTCCAACCTTCTCTCCCTTTCCCTCTCTTTGCGCCGCTCCTCGCGAATTTTCTCCCGCCGCATCTTTTCTTCTCTTTCCTCCCTTGTCTCCTTTGGATAATCAGTTTCCTTTTCCCTTGTTGGACGCTCATAATCCCCTCTAATATCAGTATCCATGGCTGTTCTGTCAGAAGCCATTGGAACGGCCGCAGGGGGTGCAGCACCTGTTCTCTCGGAACGAGCTTTCTGTGCTAATGCCCTCAACTCCTGCTCTTTCTTTTCCTTCTCCTTCATCAACATTTCCTTCTGAACTTTAGATCTCATAGCAACTGCCTCTCTAGCCTTCTGCTCCGCTACATACAAAGACTCAGAGAGCTTTGCAAAATTATCATTGATCTGAACATCTTGAAGGCCTCTCCCATCAGCTGCAAGACGTTTGTCCAATGGAATTGTATACCCCTTCGGGTTCTTCCAGTTTGAAATGCAAGGTGGAATTTTCCAATCCTGTTGGTCTTTCACAGTCACCGGCCGAGGAGGGGAATGCATGACCGGCACAGGTGGGGATCCAGAAGCCCTTGGTACACGCTTATGCTTGAACTTAGGAGGCTCAAGTGGATCCACAGGCATCTCCATCATCCTGATAATCCTCTCCTTGGCACCAGAATTAAATGCCTCTGATTTCTGAGACGGTTTATACTTGATATATTGCGATTCTGACGACTGCTTGGCCACATTTTTCGGCTGTGCAGCGCTCAATCTCACATTCACAATCTTCTCAAGTGCAGCCTTTGTTTCTGCCGTCGTTTCTTCAATCACCTTCTGCTCCTCCTCATCCTCGTCCTCTTCCATCTCCTCTTCCGCATCCTTCAAAATTTTCGGCACAATATCCTTATGTTGAGAATACACAATCTTTCTCGAGTTCTCATTCTGTTTAACAATGGCATCATACGCAATCTCCCCATTGGCATCAACTGAAACCGGAAGAATTTTTGTCCCAGGTTTCGACACCTTGTCCCGGCCCATGCCAAGAGGGTACTGAGCTATGTGAATCTCCGGGAAAGCGCCACCTTCCCCGAAGTCCTCCACCTTCCTAGGAACAAAGCCTTGGCGCTTCAAGTACTGAGGCACAGGATTAGGTTTAACGACAGCAGCAGATCTTTCCGCCTCGGAAGAACTGAACCGCTGCCGGAACCACGGATCGCTCGAGTGGTCATAGTATGTCGTTGTGGATGCCGTTGGCGGCGGAATCAGCTCCTTCAGAGACGTCATGGCGACAAATCTCCTCTTCTTCCAATCCCAAACTGTTCCAATCGAACAAATACCAGAATAAATAAAAAAATAAAAACCTTCGAAATACAAAAAATAAACAAAGCAATCGAATTCATAGATTCTAATCAATGCCCAATCAGATTGAACTCATATTATTCAAATTAACAATAAAATATTAATCAAGCAAGCAATAATTTAAGATTAATTTACTCTGAGAACGCGATTGGAACAGGAATTATGAAAAACCCTAACCTTCGAACAGGAGAAAAATAAGAACAACTGAATTGGGAAAAATAAAATAGCCGAGGGAGAGAATCGAATGCTAACCTTATTGCCAGCGGAAGGGTTTCTGAGCTTTCTGTGTTGGTCGAAGAGGGCTTTGTGAGATTGGGCGGTGGTTTAATCGATCGATGGAGACGAAGGGAAAGGGCTAATGGCTGCTTCCTTGTATATATAAATGGTCAATTTCACTAATAGTCCCTGTGATTATTTGGATTTCATTTTTGTCCCTATAGTTTTTTCTATTATAATTTTGTCCTTAAATTTATAGTTTTGTTTTCACTTCAAATAAGTTGATATTTTCATTCATTTTTTGTCCACATTTTCATTTTTTTGAAAAATCTAGTTGGGGGCAAGGAACTTGTAGCTTAGTTTGATAAAAGCATTCATCTTTACTTGCTGTCTTTATTTCGATTTCTCCTTCCCCCTTCTTTACTCCTAAAAAATTAGAGTTGTAAAAGTTATGGTCTTTGCAGAAATAATGAAATTATAAGGATGAAAATGAAACAACGAACGTCAAAATTAAGATAAAATACAAAGACGATTAATGTAATTTAGTTGTAGAATTATATAAGTTTAGTATCTCTTTTTATTTGGAGACCAAGGGTTAATATACACCTTGGTGACACATAATGTGCTTTCCATGTTTTGGACACAATGAAAAATTATAATTTTTTTTATCAAACGATGGATTTGTTACATTAGATGTTAGATTAGGGAGTCGACAGAGTTCAAACTCGAGCCGTAATGCAAAAACAACATTCATCTCAACTACTGTGGTAAAGAGCCACTTGCACTCTCAAAATTTTAATTGACTCACTCCAATATTGAAACACCTATCAACATTACTTTCTCCAAAATATCAAGACTGAAAGTGTTTTTTTTTTATAAAAGTGAATTCTAATGCTTTTAGAAATCAAAAGTAATTTTGTCAAAATGCTTATTTTAAAAGCAACTTTCAAATAAGTCCAACATTTATATTGCCTGACTAAATTTTCTTCGTCTGTACAGCTCGAAAATCTCATTGTGATTTATAAAAACTTAAAGCCATGCCTCACAATCCATAAAATAAAGTCATACCTCACATTTTTTTTGTTATATATTTACTCGGACAAACTATTTCCACTCCCCTTCATAAAACCTCCTTCATCTCCTCTCTAATGCTCATTCACTCCTTTCTAATTTACCTGAACAGAAAATTATTCAAGATTAACATTGTGTATATGCGGTTGATACATCGTTAACATTTAATTGATATGTTTTGGTGTCTTATCAATATAACGTCACACTATAAAAAAAAATATCTTAAAAACACGTGATAGCAAATTTATGTCCACTGCTCTCTGTATTTGAGTAAACAAACAATCTCAAAACTTTTACAATGTGAAATACTCAAGAATGCAATTGTGTCAATGAACGAATGAGGAGCTCAAACTCGAATACTAACGACATAAGGATCTGATAATGATAACAACCCTACAAATAATACAACCCAAAATCAACCCAAGTTAACCTGAATTGACTTGACTTATTAGGTTATATTCATATTTCCTTTCCAACCCGACAACCCGATTAACTCGAGCCCAAACAATGAATTGCACGACTACCCGTTAAACCCTACTCCACTTATCGTATCACGCCACGTGATATACTGCGTAGCAATAAACCAATCACGAGCTTTTGCTCTTTTTGCAGTGTCCCCAATTAACTCTAACAAAATGCCACGTATATATGCGCAAAAGACACTAACCTCATTTAATTTAATATTGAAATAATAATTAATAGAAAGATAATGTTTGACACACCCCAACCCAGAAAGTCCACTTGGACCCTGAATCGAGCTGTGCTGGCCGACACCTGGAATGTGACGAAACCATAAAATGTGATAGTGTATAAAAAGTGAATAAATTTGAATCTAAAAGTGTCTAAGTACCAGAGTGCGTTACGAGTGGGAGCGAACCCATATCACACCCGATGTCAGAGCATAGGTAAGGTACAGTAGTGCGGGTAAGAATCATACCCTCAGAATTATCCATCAATACTAAGATTCGCCACAAATTCTTGTCGATAGAAACTCAGCAGCTAAAACCTGGAGTGCACCAAACAGAAGGTGTGAGTAAGCAATAAAACCAAACTTCCCAAAGTTATTACCTCTCTAAAAGTAATGCCCCTAATTGTAAAACTCGTATCGTTTTCCATAAGACAGTACAACATATATACATATATCCAAACCATACTCAGAAATGACCAAAACCACGGTTTGCCATCAACTCCACCATACATTAATAAGTAGGCCAAATGAACTAAATCAATACAAAGTGATATATCAGTCAGAGTCATCTAAAATGACATGTACAACTTATCCATATCTCGTCAATCATGGCTAGCATATAAGTCGGAGTCACCTATAGTGACATGTACGACTTATCCATATCTCATCAATCATGGCTAGCATATAAGTCGGAGTCACCTATAGTGACCTGTACGACTTATCCATATCTCATCAATCATGGCTAGCATATAAGTCGGAGTCACCTATAGTGACCTGTACGACTTATCCATATCTCATCAATCCTGACTAGCATATAAGTCGGAGTCACCTATAGTGACCTGTACGACTTATCCATATCTCATCAATCATGGCTAGCATATAAGTCGGAGTCACCTATAGTGACCTGTACGACTTATCCATATCTCATCAATCCTGACTAGCATATAAGTCGGAGTCACCTATAGTGACCTGTACGACTTATCCATATCTCATCAATCATGGTTATCATATAAGTCGGAGTCACCTATAGTGACTTGTACGACTTATCCATATCTCATCAATCATGGTTAGCATATAAGTCGGAGTCACTTATAGTGACCTGTACGACTTATCCATATCTCATCAATCCTGGCTAGCCAATAGCTCAATAAGTATACCTGCACACGAGTCGGAACCACCTAAAGTGGTCTGTACGACAGGACTGGGTGTAAATAAATACGCTCAAGTGCTACGATCACGTGAAGACTGGGCGAATAATCGCAGGTCACCTACGAGTCGGAACCACCTAAAGTGGTCTGTACGACAAGATTGTGCACCTACTTTGAATCCAAGGTGAGCATAAGGTGCGAGAGGTGAACATCACGTGAAGGACTGTGCCCTGGCCACGGGCGGGAGCACTAACACCGGGGTGCAGGTTTATGAGCTATACTATATCTCAACACAATCGTACTCACTACCATCACTAACATCAACATGTACTCACCTGAAGCTTACCTGGGTGTCATGCGTCCACCTTTGCACTTGAAAGCATTCCCAATAATTATATGCAAGTAGTATACATATGGATATACCATGATGCAATCTAACACTCAACCATGTTGTAGCATTTTCAATTATAAACTATACAGTATGAAATGTACAATCAATAACGCTCTACTCCCGAACTACTTATTTTCAGGGATAATTATCCATGATAACCCAATTAACACTAATTAACTAACTAATTCACAAAACTAAAACTTGTCTTTATCAATTTCCTTCGCATTACTCAATTTCCCAAATAAGGTTTTTGTCTTAAATATTTTATGGTTGCATCTAACGTCTCGTTAGACTGCCTACGTACCCTGGACATGGATCAAGCTATTCGTAGTTCATATAGGTACTTCAAGCATTCACAATAATTATACGAAGGTAATATGCCTAATCAATTTAAAAGTGTTGATAAAACTCTCAACAATATGTACGATAAAAAGGAAAAAATCCACTCACCTGGAGTCCACGCTATGATTCTCTAGCGCATGCATCGAGGCGTCCTGAATGATTGGTCCCTGTGACCAATTATCAAATCACATCTCAGAACTCTTATCCGAAGAATACGTAATTCACATAAAACACAACCTCAACGACATTCTAAAATAGTTTGAGACCCATTGACCACAAGTCAACCGTCGATCAAATATCGACGGTAAGGTTTACAACCCTGTATAACTTGACCCGGAAGATCCGCATATCAGATTTCCAATCCGCAACTCCCAACGATCCACAATATGTTTCTAGAATAACATATTAAAATTTCATTACGATCCAACGGTCAGATCTCCGCCAATTGCCTAAAACAAGTGGCCGTGGACATTTATTTTACTAACTTACAAATCCAATTCAGGAAGATCCGTAAGTCGGATTCCCGATCCATAAATTCCTATGCTCTTTAAATATTACGTATTATAATGTATCCAATTTTGGTGACGATCCAACGGTCGGATCATCGATTCACATTTTTATCAAGTAACGTATCGTAACGAATTTAGGTTCCAACCATCAACCTACGTCATTCAAATGACAAAACTGAATTCAAGACATTTGACATAGCCTAAAAATAGCATTGGCGGCCCACTGGCCACGCGCCGCCGCGGGTGGCGGTCGGCCACCCCGACTCGCCGGAAAATCCAACTATTTCCAAAAATTCTCGAACTTCACATAAATGAAGATCTCAGTGAGTGGAGCAACTTTCATACCTGCCACGAAGTCCAAAAGTGGACGGAAGATGGTCAATTTTGCCCACAAAGTCGGCGGGTGCCTAAAACTTCCCGACGTCGATTCCTCGTCTACAGTGATCCAACGGGGTCAAGGTTGGTCGGGTTTTGCTCCTGGGATGATGGGCTACAAAGCCCAAGTGGTGGCATCGGCCATCGCTTTGCCGATTTGCCGGAAAATCAAAAAGGGTGGCCGGAGCACCATTGATTTTCGTCAACTTTCGTGGCCTCAAACCGTCTCATACCATGGTTAATCAAGGTAGTTCTTGGGTGGGTTTTGTAGAGGGGAATGAGAGCTTCAAGATGGTGGTGGTGGCATCGAAAAACTCCACCGAAGTTGGCCGGAATCGGCCTTGGAAGATGGACCCGCGGTGGGTGCGGGTGGACGGAAACCACCTCCTTTTTTTTTTTTTTTTTTTTTTTTTTTCTTTCTTTCCTCCCTCCATTTCTGATTTTTTGGGCTTCTCCCACAAGTGGGGATTTAATTTAAATAAACACTAAACCTTGAATAATCAATTTCGAACGTCCGTAACTATACCGTTATAATCCAGACTCGCAAACGGCTTTCGCCTATACGTTCGTATCAAAAAGTACTACGAGGGTATGCTTAAACAATAAGTCCCACATCTCTCAAGTCGATGGTCAACGGAAGTCAAAGTCCTTGCCTCTAGGGCAATTTCGTAAATTCACGCTTTTAAAATAAAATAAAAACGTAAAATTTGGAACGGGTTGTTACAATGTTAATGAGATGTTAATTCTTTAAAATTTAATGTGTATTCAATTAAGATTTCAAGTGATTATTTGAAATTTAAGTGATAATATTCAATCAAGATTTTAAGTGATTCTCTTAAATTTATTGTATATTCAATCATAATTTTAAGATAGTTTATTAAAATTTTTAGAAATCAAGGTGTATTGAATTAAAATTTTAAAGAAGTTTATAACATTTCAGGTGTATTTAATTATAATTTGAATTTAATTCGGCAAAGTTGAGGAATTAGAGGGAATTGAAGAGATTTTGTAATGTATTTTAAGCATCCACATATCTCACCTCTCACCACAAAATTTATAAGGAATTAAATAAAAAATATACATAAAATATCTACAAATCAATTAAATTCTATAAAAATTCATAGATTTATGAATCTATTAAAATCTCTCAAATTATGTCGCCAACAATATTTTTAATAATACTATTGAATCCGTAAAACACTAGGATATCTCTTCATTATTTATATATCAGGGGTATTTTCGTCTTTCCAAATTCAAGTTGTCTCTTCTCTCTCTCTGTGCATAGAGCGACAAAGTCTTCTCCCCAACTCGGTTTAGTCACTGCCCCGCAAAAGCCCTTCCTCTCCTCAGACCTCAGTCTCCTCCATCGGTCTTCCAAAAGCTCGGAGCTTGATTTGGCCGTCAATGGCGGCCTCGCAGACCTCCAACGGGACGACCTTGAGGCATGCTTTCGGAAATGTCCTTTCCTTCTTCATCCTCATCCTGATCGGCGTTCTCGCATTTTCGATCCGGCTCTTCTCTGTGAGCCCTTCGATCACTGTCTTTTCTCCAGTTTGTGTAGATCTATCTCTTATTGATATCAAAATCAGGTGGTGCTCGTTTGGCAGCCTAGAAAATGCATCAGTGTTGACATTATTTATCTATTGATGTACATATATATATGGATATTATAGTGCAAATCATACAACTTTACAATTGATTATCTACTCTTGTGAATTATCGAACCAAATGGTGTTTCGTATCAGTTTGCCTTTGTGTTATTCTGTAAATTGTTGTGTTCTAACTGTTGTAACTTTGAATTTTTATCATTCGTAATTACATTTCTCAGTAATCAAAAGGAGGGTATCTTGTATTTGTATCGTACTCATGTTCGTGTTTCGGTGTGAATTAATCTACAGGTCATAAAGTACGAGAGTGTAATTCACGAGTTTGATCCTTACTTCAATTACAGAGTCACTCAGGTTTGGTTTCTTTATCATTTTTTCCGTTTAATTCAAGTTTCGGTTGTCTTGCGCCTAGAAGTTATAAGCTGAATACGTTGGCATTGCTTTTGATCAAATATATTTGAAAGTTTTGAATTTTACTGTCAGAGCATGCGCTGATTCATCTTACTATATTGTAATGGAATATAATTTCTGGAACTGGTTTGATGACAGCTTTCTTTGTTGTTTTCAGTTTCTAACGAAGAATGGAATATACGATTTTTGGAACTGGTTTGATGATCGAACCTGGTAATTTCTGATTTTTCTGGCTTTTCAAACTTCATGGCAGGGTTACTGTTTTGATTTCCTTAGATTACATAATTCAGCAATCTGAATTTAAACTTTCTTGAAATTACATTCTAGGTATCCTCTTGGTCGTGTGATTGGTGGAACTGTTTACCCTGGATTGACCTTGACCGCAGGATCCCTGTGGTGGTGAGTATGACCATTTATAATAGATATGCTAGAAAGAAATTTCTTTTCTTCTGAATTTTAACTACTGAGTATGAGTTCACCACAACCCTAAGGGAGAAAAGGAAAGGGACCTACTTGACAATGATTCCTATTTTTGCCGATATTTATGATTTATTTCTCTCTTATATCAGGTTTTTGAATTCTTTGAACATTCCTCTTTCTGTGGAAACTATTTGTGTATTTACTGCGCCAATATTCTCTGCTTTCACATCATGGGCGACTTACCTTCTGACTCGGGTTTGTATTCATGCCTTAGTTATTTTTGTAGATTTTGGTTATCTTCCTCCAATTTCTTGATGGTGTTCAATTGCCTCTTTCTTCAGGAAGTTAAGGGTGCTGGTGCTGGACTAACAGCTGCAGCTCTTATAGCTATGGTAAATTACAATAGCAGGTATTTTTAACTCTACAACATGTGGACATGGTAATGCAAATTCTTAACTGCCCTTTTTTATGTTTTCATTTGTAGGTCCCATCATATATTTCTCGTTCTGTGGCTGGAAGCTATGACAATGAAGCTGTGGCTATTTTTGCTTTGATCTTCACTTTCTATCTATATATAAAGGTTAGGTTTGGTAAAAGACAACTTTATTTTATTCTGTTAGGTGCATGGTTGTTTCAAAGAATGATCTGATTCTGTTGACCATTGAGTAGGATCACCTTATGAATTTGTTTCTGATGGATCTTCATTAGTATATACTATATATGTATTACAGGGATTATGTTTAATGTGCTTCAATATCTTCTGATTACATTATGCAATATATGCAGACACTGAATACAGGATCCCTCTTTTATGCAACTCTTAATGCCATAGCATACTTTTACATGGTAAGTATATGTTCTAATGTTGTTTGTGCTTTTGTAACCTTACATTTTCTGTCGAATTTATGTTTACTTGCATTTGTTTCATTGCTTCAGGTTTGCTCTTGGGGAGGCTACACATTTATTATTAACCTGATTCCAATGCATGTGCTTCTCTGCATTGTAACTGGTCGCTACTCATCTCGTTTATACATTGCATACGCTCCTCTTGTAAGTATCCTCAGCACTGACGATGCTATTTTTTTATTGAAAGCAAGTGGAACATGCATTTGGCGTTAAAATTGAAGAATGCATACTAACATTCTTGCGCTTTGTTAGTTTGTAGCTAGAAATACTAGATGAAAAAGAATGGTGACTATAAAATTGATACATTTAAATGACCCTTGGTTCCTATTGAAATCGTAGCTTTGCTAATGTAGGTGGTCTTGGGAACATTGTTAGCCGCTTTGGTGCCGGTAGTTGGATTCAATGCAGTCATGACATCAGAACATTTTGCATCCTTCTTGGTGAGCATTTCCCAACTTTCTTTTCTCATTGACTTTTCATTTTCTGATACTGGAGCATGTCTTAGCTTTCGGTTATTTTCAAAACACTTGTAAAAGACGTCTCATACTGAGTTAATAAGGTTCTGAAGATGCTAGTTCACGTCTTCGTATGAGTGTTCTTCTTTTTTTTGGACTGAGCCACTTATAAAGTTATAAGAGCTTGGTTTTCATTAAGCAGTTTTAAAGTATATGGTTGCTCTTTAATGGACTTAGATAATTCTTATAGAAGGTTAGCAAATATGGAGAAGCTTTGCAGTTAGTAGAACTTAAAGAAGGGAATTGCCTGAATTTGGAACTAATTAGAAGTCTGTTTTCTTCATTTTTTTCCAGATAGTTTGTATCCCGTGCAGGTCATAACCTCATCTTTCTTACTTTGTTTTATCGTTGCTGTATTTTCTTCTGCAGGTTTTTATTATTATACATGTGGTCGCTTTCGTGTACTATATCAAAGGGATTCTCTCTCCAAAAATGTTCAAAGTGGCTGTCACGCTTGTTGTATCCATTGGCCTGTATGATTCACTTGTTCTGTTTTTTAAATTTGTTGAGGGTCTCACAGATTAAACACATAATTGATCTTGATGCCTCTCATGTTACTTTTCCAGGCTCATATGTTTAGCTGTCGTAGCAGTACTCGTAGCTCTGGTAGCTTCAAGCCCAACAAAGGGATGGAGTGGGCGAAGTCTAAGTTTACTTGATCCGTAAGTACATAATTCGCTAGTTATGTGTGTTCGTCGTTTGCGAACCTTTGGTTTAATGGATGAACTCACTTGACCGAAGCAGCAATTTCAGTTCGGGGCGCAACTTAATTTGGAGGAACTGGTTTTGAAACTGTCCAAACATCTGGCTTTGGTCTGATATATTATTCAGAGGGCCTGATGTGGCAAGCTAATTCTTTTAGAATGCATAATACTGCAAGCACCAAAATACATCTCAAATTTGGAATACCAAAGTAATTTAGTAAATGATTTGGTAATATGGTATTCGCTAAAATAATGGGTTTCACCGGAAAAAGTTAGTGGATCATTTGGAATCTTTTTGATGTATATAGTAATACTCTTTTAGAATTCACCACCCTTCTGGTCCCTCGAGGCCAGCAGCTTCCCAACTTGAGATGTTAGTCACCATTTGACCTGTTTGTATTCTATAATTGTTCTTGAATTACTTGAAATGTCTGTGCTGCCTAACTGAGAAATAAAGCAACTTCTATATGTTTATATTTTCATTTCAGAACTTATGCGAGCAAGTACATACCAATTATTGCTAGTGTTAGTGAGCATCAGCCTCCTACTTGGCCCTCTTACTTTATGGACATTAATGTGTTGGCCTTCTTGGTTCCTGCTGGAATTATTGTAAGATTCAAATCGTTAAAACATATTTTGCCTTTTATTTCCGACTTACTCCATTTTGATTTTATTCTGATATTCAATGTTCCTAACCACTGTTTTTACGGTATATATCTGTTGGTAGGCATGCTTTTCACCTTTATCTGATGCAAGCTCTTTTGTGATCCTTTATATTGTAACGTCAGTATATTTCTCCGGAGTCATGGTAAATAACTATTATTGACTTATCTAAATTTAAGTTTTCTTCCAGTGTTCATGTTAATTCATGTTAATATTATTTTCCAATTTCCACTAATATCACAGGTGCGGCTTATGCTGGTACTTGCTCCAGCAGCATGCATCTTGTCTGGGATTGCTCTCTCCGAAGCTTTTGACGTTTTCACACGATCAATCAAGTTTCAGCTACCTGGTTTACCAGGGCCTCCCCAAGTTGATGTAAGCATCCTTTTCGCTGTTGGTTTCATTTCCCCCCGCCTTCTTATAAGTTATTCAGGTTTAGCATTGATTTTGTCTTCTTGACCTTTAAGGCAGGGGAAACCAGTTCTGAGAGCACTGTACCCCAGAATGAAGTACCGAAAACAAAAACAGATAAAAGTGCTGACACATTAAAGGAGAGACCCTCAAGAAAGAACAGGAAGAAGGAAAAGGAACCAGTTGAAAAGCCTTCCATTAAATCTCAAATTGAAAAGAGGCTTCTGGTTTTACCATTTGAGGGATCCGTTCTTGCTATTTTTCTCCTTGTGTTGCTTGGAGCCTTCTATGTGGTATATAAATTTTCTTATTTCTCTATTTTGTGTGATTTAAACCACGCCTCTGATTCCGTTACATATGAATTCTGTATGCACTAGTATGTTATGGCCCAATATCAAGAGTTTATCAAGTGTTTTTTCGGAGGGGACTTTATCTACTGAAATTTTAATTGATAAAGATGGCCTCTGAAGTTATCATTTGTTTTGTAGGTTCATTGTGTCTGGGCAGCAGCAGAAGCGTATTCAGCCCCATCTATTGTTCTAACATCTCAGTCACATGATGGTCTCCATGTTTTTGATGATTTTAGAGAGGCTTATGCGTGGTTAAGCCACAACACTGAGGTGGATGATAAAGTGAGTTCTTCACCGTGTTCTTTTTAGCCCCTACATCAACTCAATTTAATTTGACAGACAAAGACCGCGCCTTTTGCGGAATGAAGATATTAACTAACATTCATTCTTGAATAAACTTGTTACAGGTCGCGTCTTGGTGGGATTATGGGTACCAAACTACTGCCATGGCTAATCGCACTGTCATTGTTGACAACAACACATGGAACAACACGCATATTGCAACTGTGGGTACTGCCATGTCTTCTCCAGAAAAGGCTGCTTGGGAAATTTTCAACTCTTTGGATGTAAAATACGTCCTCGTTGTTTTTGGAGGTTGATTCCTTTGATCACGATGAGATCTTATTATAAAAAAGAAAGTAAAACCTTATTCTGATAGATAAACTTTACTTATCAGGTCTTGTTGGCTACCCCAGTGATGATATTAATAAGTTCTTGTGGATGGTCCGGATCGGAGGGGGCGTATTCCCTCATATCAAGGAACCTGATTACCTAGTGAGTCCCTGGTTTCTTTCGTCGTCTTTTTTGTTTTCTAACTGGATATGAATTGAGACTCTTGAGTTATTAGCGATGTTATTGTTGAGTTGTTAGCTGTGTCTTACATTGTCTTCGTTTCTAAAGAGGGATGGACAGTATCGCATCGACAATCAGGCGACCCCCACTATGCTAAATTCTCTCATGTACAAGCTCTGTTATTACAGGTCTGCATTTGCGTAACATTGGTTGCTAATTTGTAGAGTTTTTCATATTTTCTTTGTTTCTTTTGTTCCAGCCGTGAGTAATATAGTGCATCTTGTGTTCTTTTACTTTAGGTTTGTGGACACAGACGGTAAAGGCTTCGATAGGGTGAGGCGAACAGAAATCGGAAAGAAATATTTCAAACTGACTCATTTTGAAGAGGTCAGACGATATAAACGTTTAGTTTGAGATTATATTCGAGTAATATGACGTCAAGTGATTATTCAAAACTTAAAACACGCCGGTTTCTGACTATGTTGTGGATCTTAATCAATGTAGGTATTCACAACTCACCACTGGATGGTTCGGTTATACAAACTAAAACCGCCAAAGAACAGGATCCGAGGAAAGACAAAGAAGTCAAAAGCGGTATGTTGATCATCACTCTTCCTCAGTACTGTCGATTGTAAAGGCTACTAGTTCTATCGATCTAAGGGGAACTGAATGTGTTTTCTTTGCAGAAATCAAGCCCAACGAGTAGCGCAAAGAAGAGTGGAACGAAAAGGAATCCTTGGCACTGAAAGTCATTTATGTTTCTGTCGTAGGGAGGGAAACTATCTGTGGTTACTTATCTGTAATCTCATATGGTACGTATACAGAAACGCTGAGAGGGCCTCTGGAGAGAGTGATTGAGAACAGGCATAGTTTTAGTTGTTCATTTCTTGCGAAACACAAATGGATCAAAGATTTTGTAGTCCCTTCTGGTATGGATTTTGACTTGTATACTCTTTTTACGAAACGCAAATCTTTATAACAGATTGTTTAGGTAAAAAAAAAATACTGAGGCAAATTCGGACTGTGGACACGGGCGATAACTGGAGGCTAACACGATTGTATTTCCTGTTCAATCTGGTGAAACATATTCGTAAAAACGAACAGAAAGATATTCCATTATTCATCACGAAGAATAACAAGCCTAGGGCGAAAACAGTCGAAAAAATGTAGGTGCTAACAAAAGAATAAATGTTACAGACCATGGCTTATATACGTACGCATCAAAGTTAAAACAAAAATCTGCAATTTTCTCCAAACCTCACTCTGTCTGAATTCACGTAACCGGCTAGATTTTAGATTTGTCGTTCTTCGTATCGTGCAGTTTTTCTCGTGCTGTGCCGGTGGCATAGTGGAAAAAACTCGACGGAGGAAGAGAACTGAAGCATCCCCGCTGCATTCGGCAAACAAATTGTAATCGACACATTAGAATAAAGAACAGTATAAATATTTGCTATGCACTAAGAACAAGTCCACTGCTTGCTTGAAGTTCTGGACTGACAGTGGTGAAAGCTCCAAACAA
The DNA here is from genome assembly GCF_963583255.1 of Pyrus communis. NCBI lineage: Eukaryota > Viridiplantae > Streptophyta > Magnoliopsida > Rosales > Rosaceae > Pyrus > Pyrus communis. Next base: position 12,537,975 of record NC_084803.1, on the reverse strand, counting down.
GAAGAATGTGGACCAATAAATATGCTATACATCTCTATATTCTGCCCCCAAACTGAACAGCTCTTCCGACAAAAACACGATAACAGAGTTTTCAGCGAGTGATGCCGTGGATATGCCAAGCCGAAATGATCCTTACTCAACCGATGAATTTATCCTTCATCAATCTTTTCAAAGTTGCTACAGCTTCTTAGGCAAGTTATAAGTCTTCTTTAGGAACTTTGCTGCAGTCTCGTCATTCCGATAACACAAGACGCGTAGAAGTGTGTTTGGTTCGTTGGAGGTCCACTCGCCTGTAGTTGGAGGCATTGGAAGCCGAGATTTAGCAGAAGATCCATGGTTCTCCAGGGTTGCACGTTTGAACTGTTCAACAAGGCTGTCAGTATCAATACCGTACAGAGGGAGGATACCTTTAATAGTGGTAGATAACTTATCAATCACATCAGCTGGCAGTCCATCCCCGTTCGACCAGAATAAATCAGTTAGAAACCTAAAATCCTCCTCGATTAAGTCAGAATCTTTCCGCGTGAAAGTGCGAGAAGGTCCTCCAGCTAGCAAAACCAACAAGAACCCGTCAATAGAAGCCCTCATTACATCAGTAATGACACGTGTTCTAACTCTGTCATGGACAGTTGACGAAATAATCTCCAAATATTGCTCAAGCTCCTGAAGAAATGGCTCAATCCTAGACGACGAAACTCCCACAATATACAAGCCGTCAAAAAGGACATGACTTAGGTCATGGAAAACGACCTTGTATGCTGTTGCCTCACAAAGTTGTTGGATCCCTTCAACACAAGCAGATGTGGAAAGCTCAAACATTTTGCCCACTCCGTTTGCGATATTGTCCTCCCGAGGGGTTTCAGAGCTCCCAAGATGGGAAATTATCCTCTTCTCGAAAACTCCCAATTCCATTCGAATAAGCTGCAAAGTATTAATGCGAACGCAAAGTTGCGGAATCCCAAATGAGCTGTCCCCATTTGTACTTCCAACCTGAGATTTCCTTCTCTGACTTATATGCAACCTTTCCTTTTTCTTGAACACACCATATTTTGACCCTGCTGAGCATCTGGTCAAAGCAGGTAAAGTGGGAATGAAAGTGTTTCCGGTCCCTGCACAAGTAACAGAGAACTGGCGGTCATTATGGAGATCAAAAACTAAAAATTCAATGTACCAGTGCAAGCTATGAAATATTTATACCGCAACCAGATTTGGCCTTCAAGATATAATGTTGAATACATTTGTCTAGACCGATCAACAGTTCTGGAACCAAGACAGAATGCATGGGTATCGGCAACATAAAGAATGCTTCCAACGTATCATCTACAATGCGTAAAACTTCAACAGCAGAAGGAGCAAACCGCTCTTTGTTTGCCCTTGGATTCCATACCTGTCGAAAGAAATTTCAGCAAAAAATACTTTTATGTTAGAAAACAAGCACCGAGGCTTGTATCTCTTGTTTGTCAACTTTTTCGGTGCGTGGAAACAGAAAATGCATACCTCTTGATGCAGATTTCTATCAACCCATTCCCTCGGCCTGTCTACTCTTGTCCTTATCCAAGCCTTTGCCAGATTGGCAATTACAGCTTCAGCCTCGTAAGGAGGCATCTCCCTTATGATCGACATTCCACCATCCTCACTATCCACTAAATCTTCGACGGCAATCTGCACAAGATCTTTTTCCAATTTGTCAGCAGCTCTAAGCACTTGTATAGTGTCCGGCGTCAAATCACTGATACCCGCCACAAATTGCTTTAGCTCATTTCCATAGCAAGAATGCAGTGTAGCCATAGCGATGCCTGTTGCAAGAGGGTGCCATCTCTTCAATACTGGACCAAATATCTCCTTCTCACTAAAAGCCAGCTTGCTAACATCTTGTGCAAGGGCGGTAAGGACAGGAAGATTGTTTTGGCTTTTCGAGTAACGCTTGCTAGAACCTACCTTTTCCAGTTTCTGCCTTACGACAACATATAAAAACTTGATCAGTATATTATACCAGAAATCTGGACAGCAAAAGTTTATCGACCTGATTTTCCAATAAATTGTCGACAAGAAACAGGCATAAAAAGAATATTTCCTATCATAATATACATTGTTTACGGCCTCTTTATTTAATGGAAGCCTAAAAATAAAATGGAAACTTGCCTGCGCAAAAGCGGAGCATATTGAAGATCTTATGTAAGCATCAACCTTGTCATAACCCACATTAGTTTCTTTCCTCTTCCTACGGTATTCATGAGAAATATCTTGAAACAGTATTTTTGCTGATAATAATCCCAGAGAGAGACTGTTTTCCATTGCTTCTATATTGCCACTGTGGAAATTATCTCGGTAAGCGAGAAGCCTTTTCTCAGCCCAACCCAATATCGAACTCAATGTCGAACTTAAGATCTTCAAGTAAGATGGATCTTTTGTGCCATAGGCATCTTGCTCAACTTCCGCCAACAGGTTACTGGACGCAAGCAGCAGGTCGTTATCTACTTGGCCAGTTGTAACATAACGATGAAATAAAACCCACGAGAAACAAAGATTATGCAGCATTTGGTTTATTCCGAGGACTACCCAGGTCTTCTTTATGAGGTCAAAAACCTCTTCAAGCTCTTCAATAACAGATGTTTCTTCATTCGGGTCAAAACACGATTCTAGTAGCATTTGGTAGAGCCTAAGGTTGAACGGAAACCCATCAGCCCAGTGGCACGTCTCAGAAACAGAACCATCAACTGATCTGTTAGCAAGAGACATAACAACATTGTAGAGAACTTGCATCGACTCAGTGTGCTTTCCAGTTTCTATGGGTTTATCTAAGGCCCCGTGAATAATCTTCCGGAGTTGTTGAGGAGCAGTGTCTCTCTTATCTAAGGGCAAATAAGGATACAAAAGAAGTCCGGCTTCGAGAACCCTCAAGTTTCTCCTCTGCCAAGCTTCATATTCTTGTTGGGTAGGAAAATCAGAAGACTTGAACTGCTGTAATAGCTCAAGGGGCAATACCATGCATTCTATTCGCCGTCCAAGCTAAAACAGAGACAAATACCAACAATTCACTAAGCTGGATTAGAGATAACACAAACAGCCAAAAATAAAGGATTCAAATTCAATACTCATAACTCACTAAGATAATACACATTCTCTAGAAATGCCAAATTTAAAAAGATTATAGAGTGTAAAAAGTTGAAGATGCTAGCGCCACATTGGCTAGAGCGGATGAGCTCCCATGTGCACACGAGTTCTTATAGATTAGTTTAACATAGATTATCGCTCGTAACAAAAGTGTCAAAATTTAAAACCAAATTTTGATTAAAATGTTGCAACTTTGATTTCTCCTTCCCCCAATTGTCGATTTTCTATCATTCTAACTTCATTTTTCTATCTTTTCTATCATTTTCTCAGCAACCAAACACAACCCAGAATCCCCATTAAAAAAAGAGTCTTTCAAATCACAATTCACACCTGACCAGCAGCAACCCTCAAAAGTGCTCTCCGGACCCTCGTATCAGTCTGCTCCGAAACCTTCATCTGAACCCTCACAAGCTCCCAAACCGTCCCGGTCCACTTACTCTTCCCCTGACTCACGGAGTCCCCGCCACCGAGTCTCCTCCCAGAAGCCGACTTCATACCCAGCGCCTTCTTGAACCGGCTCGCCGCCGACGACGTCGACCTCTGAAGCGACGACGGCAGTGAAGTCAGAGCACTCCGGTCGGTCTTCTCGGACTGCGGGACGTAGGTGAGCGGTTTAGGCCCGGAGCTCCGGCAGGCTCCGACTAAGATCTCGTAGACTGTTTCCCGGAGCTCCGAATCCGAGAGGGTCGGACCCAGTTCCCCAAATGGGTTGGGGAGGCCTTCAACTGTGTGAACGGGCATGGCGGGTTGGATTGGAATAGGAATTGGATTGGCGTTTTGGGAGTGTCGTCTGGAGCTTCCGAATACTCTGTCTCTGAGAAGGTGAGCCATTTTGCTTGCTCAGTGCGCGTGGGGACAAAAACGAAAAAAAGGAAAAAGGAAGAAGCTTTCGGGGATTGTGTTATTCTTGCTCGACTTTGAAGGAAGCCATGATTTAAAAAAGGTGCTGAACTTCAAGCAGATACAGATACAGAGACAGAGACAGTTAGAGAGAGAGAGAGAGGCAACTGAGTCAGAGTTGGGGCGCGTAATGTATATAGAAATTAGAATTTTCTAGTTTTGATTTTGTTTTTGTGTGTTTTTATTTAAGAGAATCTGTCAATACGAGGTGCATGAGAATTCAGAAAAGACCTTTTCTTTCTTTCTGGTCCGTATAAAAAATCATAATATAATATGATGATAGGTCTCTTTGTCATCGTTCATTTAAACATTCTCGTTGGTTGTATCTAATTTACTAGTTTTATATTCTCTCTGACGGAAATGTAACTGTAACAATATATTAGTTTAAGAGTAATTAGTTTAAGAGCAATTAGTTTAAGAGTAATGTTAGGAATAATAAATTTATAAGAAAAATTGAAATTAAAAGACATATAAGTTGATGATTAATTTATTTAATATTATTTAGTTTGCAAACTATATCTCCAAATTTAATTTTTCTAACATTACTCTTAACTTATAATAGTATTGAGCAAATTTTTTTCGCCATATCAAGAAAATGTTCAATCTTTTGCTTCTTTATCCAAGCCAAAAAGGGCCAAAAAAATGAAATAATAGCAATTAGTTGGGAGTTAGGACCACCGTTTTTCCATTTTCTAGATTTGTTTATGTACTTGAAACTGGAAGGTGAGCCCACACCGCAACAGAATTTAGGGCGAACATGCCACTGGGTGGTACCATGTTGTTTCCTGGATTCTGCCCCCAAACCTGTCAACTTCTTCCAAACTTTCTTGTAGTTCTACATTAGGATTTTTGTCCTTGCAAAATGCTTAAAATAAGTCCGGTATTTGTCTTATTTATTCCTAAGCAAAAGTGTAACTAGAGACATATTTATTACCAACAGTTTTCGGCTTACCATCTTAACGTTTTAATTTTCAAACCAATAATACATGTCATTTGATAACGTTAAAACGTTATAGATGTTACTGTTTTACATATATGTAAGTCATTTTTTAGTATAACTCGTCATTTTAAATCTAACATGATACAAATACTTGAAAATACTCTTTTTCTTGCTCTTTGTGAGTAGTTCAGTTTCGAATGGGCCTCGTTTAACTCTCATTCAGCCTCTTCTATTTAAAGTTTTGGCCAATTCGAGGCAAAACGAAAAGAAGGGTTTGGCTCCGGGTGCAGTATCTCCTCTAGCAGGGCAAGAGTAAGAGTCTCCGGCGAAGAAGCCACTCATACAGATCTTGTATGCCAGAGTTATAAAGCAAAATTGAATTTCTGATTGTGTAGTTAGGTTGCTTCAGCCAACAAAGGTGAATGCTTTAATGTCACTTTCTATATATATTTACACCAAATTCCAACCCACTCATATCTCACTTGTGAATGAAAGCACAGAAAATAATTATTAATTAACATCTCTTTATTCTGTGTTTTTTTTTTTTTTTTTAATTCTTTTGTTAGTTTGGAGGTCACAAGAAAAAGTGGAGGAAATTTTTTTTTAGAAAATAGGGAGGTAATATTTACAAATAAATCTTTTGCAAATTGCAATGTGACTCTTATGGCATTTTTTTTTTACATGGAATAGCTATTCTTATATGGAAATTATTTTAACTCTAAACTTTTTATGTGTTTTTGTAAAATAAAAAATACTTTTCATGCGTTACTACATATATACATGCAGAATCGAACAATACGCGGTTTTGCATTACAATTTGTAACTCAAAACCTAAAAACCATAAATTAGATTAGATTAGATTAGAGAGGGGGATAGTTGATCCATATCCATTCGCTCTCTCTTTTATTCATGATTTTATAAAACATGTCATCCAAACTAGTAATTTCACAAGTAACATGTCTAACTCTGAAAGTGGATGCCATATATCAAATTAGGCAGGCAGGACTAAATGGCACACGGGGCCCGCATTTGGCATAATATTATAAAATTGTAAGTAATATATTGGGAATTTGGGAGAGTATTTTCCATTTGGCACAATTCTGCACGTCAAAAAGGAAATAGGCCTTCCTTTTCATTCATTATATTATACATATTGTTTGTATTTGTATGATTGTAATTTGTATATATTATTAATTCATAATTAGCTAAGACGTTGCTGTCACTTTATTTTAATCGTGTGTTCATGTAATGTATTAGCTGTGTTAGAGCTCATCAAGATAGATTTTGATCATCATTCATAATATTAACAAACATAATACTTTAAATATCTTACTCCACAAATCCAACTTCGCACAACCAAAAGAAACCACGTTGATTGATTTTATTAAACTTGATCAATATTTTTAATACCATGCACTAATTAACTAATACACTTACTCTTCAAATTCATTCTACAATTTTATCTTTTAATAACTCGTGGCTGGTGGATAATTTATTGCAGCATCTCGATCATCACTAGTTTGAGCACAAATTAGGACAGGATTCACAAAGCTTACTTTTTGGATTATATTCATTAAACCTTTGTACAAATTGTGTTTAATTAATTAGTTAATTAAGAGCTCAATCTGTTAAAAAAATTTACCCCATATAAATGACCAGAACTACCGGTTTTGATCCAATAACTTCATGTTCCAGTATAACTCTCTTGCATGTTGGTTTGAACATACGCGCGGTAAGTAAGAGAAAGTGTTTAATTTGCTCCAATATCTCAAATAACTCGGATATTGTCATAAACAGAAGCATCTAGTGCTTATTTAATTGATATTAAACTTAACATATACAAACAAGCATTGTAAGTTTTCTTTTATAGTAACAAATCATGCAAACAGGTCAAATTTTATCAAAAAGGGTATCAAACAAATGACTTCTATATCATCATTTTTTTTTTTTTGCATTTTGTGTTCTTTCGTTTTGTGTTTTGAAGACCCGACCGCCAACTGAAGTCTGGCCAAAGGGGCGTCGTTTCTCAAAAGAGATGAAACGGCGTGTTGGAAATCATAGGCTGCAGCAGTCGATCTGCGCTGTTTCTTCGCCAGTGTCGACGTGTTTACTGTGTGTAAAGCCAAAACCCATCACCTATGAATTTCTCTGGACTCAAGAGATGATGCATTGATCGAACTAATGGACGGACCGCAATGCAAGTACTCTTAACTCTTGAACTAGAGGAAGGACCTACCGACCGATTTCTTGAGCTGCTACAGTTCCATATTTCCAATTGACCGAGAAAGAAGCAAGAACGTCATCGTGGCAGAGGTAGTAGCTCAAGCTAAAGCACTTGAGAAGACCTTGGAGGAAAAGATGAACAGGAGTTATTTACTTTTACTACTAATCCCTCTTGAATCTTTTTAGTCTTTCATTATCAATAGGTTTATCGTTTCGCTCCTGTATCTACCAAAAAGGTAAAAAAGATCTCTGAGATCTTCACCGTAAATACTATGAAGCAGCAAGAGCATTTAGCAGTACCTGCTGGTTCCACTTGCAGCGTTGGAGTATTGTAAAATTATAATTTGGCGTAGCAATAGCAGTTTTAATTGATCGAATGCCTATGCAAATCTCTTCTGAACTTGTCCATATAAGGTACTCAATCGAAACAGTGGTTCTAATTCCCCGTTTGATTTTGTAATGTCCTTTAATTTACGGGGGTTTTCTCAAAATTTGATATATTGCTTGGTGTGCCCTTAATACAATGATCTATTAGTATTTATCTTCATTTGCATGTGACATGTCTTAATTCGAATATATTAAGTATTTCTCTTCACTTGTAAGTGAAAAGTCTAGTGGTATTACTCTCTCAAGTCAATGCATCATTCATACAATTCCAAATATGGTTCTTAAACTTTACCTACAAAAAGGTTTTGATCCAACTCAATATGTAATTGTTTCCCTTCAGAAGTCTCCTAATAAGCATGGCAAAAGTCTAAGTATCTTTGTATGCAACTAGCGTATGGTCGGGGTCCAGTTTAACATACAAGAATCCATAAGCTTTGTGGAAACGATAAACATACAAATCATACAAGTCTATGTCTAGCTCTTATCATATGCAACCTCTAAATTATTGTGCTTATATGTTAATTAAGATGGTCACTTGACACAATCAAACACAAATATCCACATAATAATGACAGCTAAGCATCAAGCCAAAAATAATCAATGATATATCATGTTTAGAGATTCAAGAACAAAGATATGAAAGTCGTATCAAGTTTTCATTGACAATCAAGTGCTTCATCCTAACCTTAGGACATTAGTTTAGCTAGACATCAATTCAAAATATAAACAAATTTTTCAACGACATAAGCAAAACAAAAGTTTAATTATTTTGCATTTTGGTTTATTATTATTTACAATATATTTTGGTATTTTACGTCTTAGGTTTTATTGTAGGTTAAGGATTTGGATTCTTTGCCTATTAGGGATTAGGGTTAGCAATTACAATGCAGTCATTTGATTTTTAACCATCATGTCATTACTTAATTTTCAGTTTAATATAATTATATCCGTTTGAAGTCCATTTATTCACTTGTTTATTATGTGTACTTTGATTTTCAACTATATAAGTACTACAAGCATAAGTAAGAGATGACAGAAAATGGCAACAAATGAGGTGAAGGTGGAGACGTGCTTGATCCCTTGATGAAGAGCTAATGTTTTGAACCAAATTTGAATGGAAAATAAAACAGCCATACGAATTCCAAACACAGCGGCGCGCACACAAACCCCACCCCCCACCCCACACCCCACACCACACACAAACCCCACCCCCCACCCCACACCCCACACCACAACACCCCCCCCCCCCCCCCCAACCCCCAAACAAACCTCTCTAAATCCTCGACCCGCAACTTGAAAAATATGGCAATCTTACAAGCCAATCACGTCCTATACCATAAGATCATCACATAATCCAGTAGAGATTTTTAAACTGAGTAGTAATCACTAAAAATTTAATAATATCACATCAGACATTGAATCCACGAAACGTAAAATTCTTCAAAAATACCATCTAGAGTTTTTCATCCATATATGGCTCATCACCTAGTTCGTACTTGGTTGTTTTAGTTGTTCTCGACAAATTATTCTAGTAGACATATCTGTACAACCCTTCCAGCACATAACATGAATTGCATCCACTTCTTCAGAATTCTTCATTTCTCTCTTTTTGGTCCAGTTGACCTACAAAGTACAAAAAAAGGAAATAAATGATTCAAAAACAAAATAAAATAAGCAACATAATTGAGAAAAAATAATAAAAATAATGACTACATAAGCCACTTATATCAAGTCATGTCAAACTAAAGAACGTTTCATAAACTAACATATATCAGAGTTTTTACTGTGAAACTATTCCAAGCCAATTACGTAATATCATGTGTTTTATCTTTTCTTTTACATATGGTACTAAATTGGCTTGAGTTATTTCATAGTAGAATCTCTTGCTGCATGTAAGTTATTATCGAATATTTTAAGACGGAACAAGAAATTGGACAAGCCATCGATCCAAAATGAGTATTGGCACATGAAGCTTGGGGTGGGCCAGACTTAAATTAAGGTATAGGTAAGTTTAGCCTGACTCTTTTCTCTTATGCTAGATGATACCGTTTGTTAAAAAAAAAAAAAAAAAAAAAAAAGGTGGAGAACTTTACCCATTTCAAAGGCGAGTGAGGCCATATAACGGATCCCTGTAATTTCAAATTCAAAGCGGTAAAATTATGAAAGCTAGGCACAGTCTCCGTGGCGCCATAGACCTATTGTTCTCGCGCGGCAGCGCCACCGCCGAGACCTACACGCGGCTCGTGCTCAAATGCGTTCGAGCCAACGATGTTGCCGCAGCGAAGAGGTTGCAATCTCACATGGACCTTCACTCGTTTCAGCCCACCAAGACTTTCGTCCATAACAGGATCCTCCAGCTCTATGCAAAATACGGAAATCTTGCTGACGCCCGCAACCTGTTCGACAAAATGCCCAAGAGAGACATTTACTCGTGGAATTCCATGCTTTCTGCTTATGCGAAATCCGGGTCCCTTGAGGAATTGGGGACAATGTTTGATCAGATGCCTTCGCCGGATTTGGTCTCGTACAATACGGTGATTGCTGGTGCTGTGGCTAATGGGTGTTTGAGCAAGGCGTTGGAGGCTTTTGTGAAAATGCAAGAAGAAGGACTCGAGCCTTCAGAGCATACTTTTGTGAGCATGTTGCAAGCTTGTACCAGATTGCTGAATTTTAGGATTGGGAAGCAAATTCATGGGAGAGTGGTTGTTCGTAATTTGGAAGGCAATGAGTTTCTTTTGAATGCATTGATCGATATGTACGCCAAGTGCAGTGGCATTGATCAGGCTCGGTGGTTGTTTGATTGGTTGGTTGATAAGGATGTGGTGTCCTGGAATTTGATGATTTTCAGGTATTTGAAAAATGGGCAGCCTGAAAAATGCATTGATTTGTTTCGTGCAATGCAAGCATCAGGTTTGAAGCCTGACCAGGTTGCGGTGTCAAATGTTATCAGTGCTTACTTTCAAACCGGAAATATAGTAGAAGCAAAGAAGGAATTTGATGGGATCAAGGAGAAGGATAAGATTTGTTGGACAACAATGATAGTAGGATATGCGCAGGTTGGCAGAGAAGAGGATGCTTTAATATTGTTCGGTAAGATGCTATTGGAAAATGTCAGGCCTGATAGTTTTACCATCTCAAGTATAGTTAGTACCTGTGCAAAGTTGTCGTATTTGTATCATGGACAGGTTGTTCATGGAAAGGCAGTGCATATGGGAGTCGTTAATAATTTGCTTGTGTCTAGTGCTCTGGTTGATATGTATTGCAAATGTGGAGTTACTGAAGATGCTTGTGTGGTTTTTGAATTGATGCCGTCACGGAATGTGGTTTCTTGGAATGCTTTGATTACAGGATATGCACAAAATGGGAAGGACCTAGAAGCCTTAGCCCTATATGAGAACATGCTACAAGAAGACATAAAGCCAAATAATGTTACTTTCGTAGGTGTTTTATCTGCTTGTGTCCATGCTAATTTGATTGAAGAAGGACAGAAGTATTTCGATTCAATAAGTGAACGAAGTGGTACGGCTCCCACTATGGATCATTATGCATGTATGGTGTGTCTCTTTGGCCAATCAGGTTGCATAAACAAAGCAGTATGTCTTATTGAAAGTATGCCTTATGAACCGAATAGTTTGATTTGGTCGACTCTTCTATCTGTTTGCGCAGTGAAAGGTGACATTGAACATGCCGAGATAGCAGCTAAGCATCTCTTTAAATTTGAGCCACTCGGTGCTGGACCATACATCATACTCTCCAACATGTATGCTACTTCTGGAAGATGGGAAGACGTGGCACGTATAAGGTCTCTCATGAAGGACAAGAATGTCAAGAAGTTTCCTGCTTACAGTTGGATTGAGATTGAAAACAATGTTCACAAATTTTCATCAGAAGACCGAACTCATCCAGAAACACAACAAATTTATGAGGAACTAAACAAACTGATAAGGAAACTGCAGGAATCTGGGTTTACTCCCAACACGAAACTGGTTCTTCATAACGTTGGGGAGGAGGAGAAGTTTGAGTCCATCTGTTATCACAGCGAGAAACTTGCTCTTGCATTTGGTTTAATCAAAAAACCTAATGCAAGGATACCCATAAGGATCATAAAGAACGTCCGTGTTTGCGGAGATTGCCATGAGTTTATGAAGCTTGTGTCTCAAGCTACTGGAAGGGCTATCATCTTAAGAGATTCAAAAAGGTTTCACCATTTTAATGATGGGAATTGCTCCTGCAAGAACTGCTGGTGAAAACCAACATTTGAAGTGAAGGATTCAGTTTGGATATCCCATTTGGTAGGCCCTGCACTGAAGCCTATAGGACCAGATCCATCTAAGCCCAATCCATAGAAAAGAAAAACGTCCCAACTTTACTAGCCCCAAAAGAAGAGTGCACAAGAGCCCGTCAAGCTACTGGTAGCCCTAAGAGGAAAGCCCTGCAGGAGGCTTAGGCGTCCGCAAGAGGAGAGAAACTTGCCCATCAAAGTTGTGAAGGTATCTGAAACCGATAAAACAATGTCATGTAAGATGTTTATCGCTCGTGATAATAAGGAAATAAAAGTTGCCAACCATTCTAATTTTCACCATCATGAAATTATACGTTACATTTTTTTTCTTGGAAATTTCTGTCTTGCCAGATGGCCAATAACATGAACATGTTCATCCATTCCATATCATGCATGCATCCGTTGTTACTCTCTCTCTCTCTCTCTCTCTAACGTAGGATATATGCTCCGATTTCATTACCTAACAAGAGTTGTACATAGATAGGATATATCTTCGGTTGCATCTAAAAATCTCTCTCGGCCCTCGGTTTCCTCCTTTGTGGGGGTGGGCATGTGTCATCATTTATTGGCATCATTTGTAGTTGTGTACACTGCAAAACGTGAATGGTAAAATGCCAAAATCTCACATTTTGTTCAGAGTGGTCTTGGATGGAACATGGAACCCATGTCACCATATGCGTATTAATTCAAGGTTTATTGTTTTAATTTTTAAATTAAAATTTATTTTGTCTTGACTCCAGCTCCTTCAAGCCTTTCTCAACTTCACATGCATCGTGGATTAAAAAAAAAGAGCTTCACTAATGTTGAACCAAAAAAATTCGTCACCTGATTAGAGGTGGGCATAAAAATTGTCAAACTGCAAAACCGCATCGAACCATATGAAAAAAAAAAAACTGAAAAGAATCATGTTGACCACAAAAGTCAATTTTGAGTCAAAAACCGAACCGGACCATTCAAGCCGGTTCTGGTTCCAATTTTGAATGAACAAGAACCGGCTGGAACGAAACCGAATCGAACCGAACCGTTTTACTAATAATAAATTAATTAATTATATATATACAAACATGTCATGGTATAATAAGTTAAAAAATTAGTTTCACCACGTTGCAAAGTAGTGAATCCCATCCCATTTAGGGCTCACTCACCTCACGGCCTCACATCCCCATTCCCCCATTTCACACAATCAACCCCTCTTCCTTGTTGACACTCCCCGTTGATTTCTTTGTTAATGGAGAAACGTCCTCACCTTAGAGATGTTTTTGCGTCAAAATAATTTCCTTGATGAAAATGTATTTTATAACATGCCATTATTCCATAAGCATCATTACTCTGATCAAGTCTTAACTATTAGTTAGACATTGTACATCATGCTTGGGACTTCTTGCAATACTAACATGTTCCACTTACGAAGCAGAAAAGAAACCTACTATTTAATTTCTATTACTTTTATACTTGAGATTTTTTACATATTTTGGTTTTGCTGCTTATTTGTTCCCACTTAGTCAGTTTTACTGTTATATTTGTTCTTTGGTATCTGCCTTCCAACTCAATTTCAATAATTGAGTAAGGGCCGAGGGTACTATCAAATGTTATATTGTCTCCATTTACGCTTAGTATTTGGAACGGTAAACCAGCAAGAACCGAATCGAAATTAGGGTAGACCGAACTGTACGATTCTAGTAATAAATTTAAACGGAATCGCACCGAACCGAACCGTTGATATTTTCCTGTTCCGATTTAGGGATGGAACTGCATCGTGCTCACCCCTACATTTGATCGAGATAGGTTAATTTCCTGCTAAATAATCGTTTTCCATGGATTCAAATCAAAATACCCGATTCCACTTTCAATTATTTCATTTTTTAATTTTGGTCGTTTCAGGTCATTGTTGTGGGTTATTTTTATAATCTTTTTCCTCAATTAAAATAAAATCTTAATTTTTTTTTTTGTTTTAAAAAAAATGATGTTATCTACATTAAGGAATAAGGTGAGCTAAATCTTGCTAAGGGATATAGCAACAATACGATTCAAATTCGTCTTTGACGAGAATTAAATATAAAATCTCTTACTTATAAATAAAGAAAAATAACACTAAACCGTGGTACTAAGGCAAATAAAATCTTAAGTTAGATTCGGGAAATAGATAATTTAAAAAGATGGGATTTTTGTGGGTTCAGGCGAATATAAAGTTGGTGGGGGGAGGGAGTTCCACACTTGGGGTTGATCGTTGAATCGATACCCACGTGCGACTGTCCGAGACTCCGAGGAGACGCTGCAAATCCTGAGGTCCTACAGTGCTCCTCACCATAAGGTCACAACACCGCCCAACTTTTCACTGCCACGTTATCGAGACAGGAGAAGAAGTTTGAACTTTGACCACAACCAACGTTCCAGCCAATAAAGGTGCGCAGGATGTGACTGCACTGATCTGACGGCTCAGAGCACGTAGTCTTTTCACCAGAATCTGGGTGTAGGTCGGCACCCTCCCATTGTCTCATGTAATCTGTAAGTAAAAGTCGGCAGAATCTTGTAGGTAGCTTAGGTCCTTTGTCTTAGACTCTGATATTGACAATAATTTAGAAAAAAGGGGGAAATCAAAAGAAAGGAACTTTTGGGTCCATCAATACTTTAAAGCCCAGCCCAAAAGTTACCCCCCTTTTTTCATTTCATTCGAGCTATGATAGGTATTGAAGAATGGCAGCTGAAAATAATTTATAATCGTAACCGTTCAAAATCAATGATAAGGTAGTAAAGTTTGTTTTACGTTATTTATAAATGGGAGAATGAGCTTATATCTCATCAGAGAATGTAAGTATTATTCTTTTTTAGTTACTTAAGTTACAAGTTTTTTGCATCTGTTAGTTTTCTTTCTCTTGTTATAATGAGGAAGTAGGGAAAAGATTGTAAATTTAATTAGATTTGCAATCATAATTTCTTTGATGCAAGTGATATTAGGTGATGAACAATTGGCACAGAAAGCCAAAATTCTCTTAACCATTCAAGTTGCAAGTCTTTTACATCAATTATACTCCTATCACTTTTTGTAATGTGGTTCTAGCTCTTTTGAGTTCAAAAGGTAAAATAGAAGTAAATGTACACGACGTTGATCTATATGAAAACTATTGTGTTATCCCCGTGGATTGAAAAAATGGTCAAAGATCTGTCACGCAATAAAACATGTCTGCGACATAGATTATCGAATAGGATGATCCAACAAAAAAAAGAGGTTCACAATTGATGAGAATGTTGACAACCAAATTGGAGATAGAAACTTTTTTTTTTTTTTTGCAGCATCTCCACTCACATTTGTTTTCCCTTTAACATGAGTTGTAACACTCAACACACTTTATGATCCAAAATTATTGTACTCTTTCACGAATATAAGCCTGATTAATGGAATGGAATATTTTTGTTGTGCTGTCGGCATCATTTTTTTTTATTTTTTTTTCATTTGAAAATTAGATAGATGTGGTTGTCGATCTCTTTGGTAGGCTTGGCCTTTTGTATAATGTCACGAAAGTTGTAGAAAATATAAACATCTCCCACATTTTTTTAATTCTTCCACCGCCACCAGACAAGATTGCCTTTTCTGTTCATCAAGATATGTATTCCTCCTGCTAGAACGCATAAACATTTAACAAAAAGCATAGATCGTTCATTAGATTATGGTATGTCATCATTGCCTAGTTATTTAGTCATTAGCCCGCATGCTGCTAAAAGATTACAAATAAGATGAGAGGTTCTTTTGGACCAAGTATGTCTGTCTTACTATTGCCTATATTGGTCGATGTTGAGATAACATCACATGATATGATTTTTCATCATTCATAAGTATATAAAGATATGTCACCTATATATATATATAGTATAAAATACATGAATTGATAGTATCCGACAATAATATTGTAATACCACACTTTATTCTTGTCTTTATTAACACAGAGAAGCTGTGAACAACACTGGATACCAGAAACGAAGAAGAAGATGAGGAGAGATAGAGAGGAAGAAAGAGAGAATGTATTAATACTTTCAGAAATTCTTACAATGCTTTCTTACTTCAAATGAGAACACTATTACTCCTTATATACCCATAAGGACTAATTACAACAGTACCCTTCTACCTGTATTAACTAACCCATCTTCTAGATAATGCCATGTGGCAATTCTGTTATATTGGTTATTACTCCCCCCTCAAACTGAACATGGATCTGCCAGGTGAAGTTTGAAATAGCTAAACACCTAAAACGGGATCTAAAACTGGACCTGAAACAGCAAGAGCAAGGTGTCGGCAGTGCTTTACAAACACAGGACCATGCAGGCCTTTGGTGAATACATCTGCAACCTGTTCTTCAGTAGGTATATATTGGACAAGTAAATCACCCCGTTGGACCTTTTCACGAACAAAATGATAGTCGGTATCAAGATGTTTGATCTTCGAATGAAAGACAGGATTGGAGCTTAGAGCTAAAGCACTCAGATTGTCACAGTAAAGTACTGGAGGCACCAAAATTTGCTGATGCATGTCTTTGAGAAGAGATTGAATCCAAAACAAATCAGCTGCAGAATGTGCTAAAGCTTTGTATTCAGCCTCAGTAGAGCTGCGAGATACTGTGGATTGCTTCTTAGACTGCCATGAAATGGGATTATCACCCAAGTAAATCACAAAACCAGTTATTGAACGTCGGGTATTTATGTCTGCTGCCCAGTCGGAATCAGAATAGGCCAGCAAATTGAAATCCAAGCTCTTTTTGTAATGCAAACCATACTCAAGTGTTCCTTTCAGGTACTGTAAAATGCGTTTGACAAGATGCATATGAAGATCAGTCGGAGAAGTCATAAACTGACAGACCATGTTAACAGCCTGAGCAAGATCTGGCCGAGTAAAGGTCAAATATTGGAGAGCCCCGACCAAACTTCGATAATGACGTGGGTCAGAGAGAAGATCACCTTCTTGTTCAAGTAATTGTGCATGTGGTTTAGACAGTGTGGATGTAGGTTTACATGTCTCCATTGCTGCCTTCTTGAGGAGATCTTGAGCATATTTCGATTGGCTGATAAACAATGAACCATCTTCTTTATACTGAATCTGCAACCCCAAGAAATAAGACAATCTGCCCATGTCTTTGAGATCAAAGACTTCTGCAAGGTCACTGATCACTGCTTGAACTGTTGTAGGGTTGGAACCAGTGAGTATAATATCGTCTACATAGAGCAATAGGATAACAATATCCCCTTTATCTACTTTAACAAATAAACTTGTATCAGATAAGGAAGTTGTGAAACCAAGGGATGGAAGATAACTCGTGAACTTCGAGTTCCAGGCTCTCGGGGCTTGTTTCAAGCCATATAGAGATTTAATGAGTTTACACACATAACTTGGACAGGAAGGATCCACAAATCCTTGAGGTTGCTGCATGTAGACCTCTTCCTCGAGATCACCATGCAAAAAAAGCATTTTTAATGTCTAGTTGTCGCAGATTCCAACCAAGCTGTGCAGCTAAAACAAGAATTAATCGAACAGTAGTGTGTCGGACCACAGGACTGAAGGTCTCTGAGTAATCCAGCCCGTGTTCTTGAGTGTACCCCTGAGCAACTAACCGAGCCTTATACCTTGATATTGTTCCATCTGGATGTTTCTTTATTTTATACACCCATTTGCTACCTACAATTGTTCTGTGAGATGGAGGTGGAACTAGAACCCATGTACCTTGAGCCTTTAATGCATCATATTCTTCTTGCATAGCATGTTGCCATTCAGACTTACACGATGCTGCCCTAAAAGTTTTAGGTTCTTCAGGTTCTGTGATATCAGCTAGGAATGAAAACACTCCAGGACATGCACTAGTAATCGAACCAGAGCAGGACATATCAGAGCAAGACTCCAGTATTTGTAATGAATTTAACTCAGGGAAAGTTGCCAAATGAGCTGCATAATTCTTTCTTGAAATAGCACCTGTTTGTAACCGAGTTTGAATCCGAGGATGAAGTGGTCGGTGTACAGGTAAGACATGTGAATCAGTGCTAGATGAATGCTCAGACAAAGGTAATAATACCTGAAGTTGAGTAGTATCGAGGACAGGAAGCAAAGGAGGTGGAGTTGGTGTATCACTTGTTGTAGAGTAGGAACCATGAGATGTTGATGCTAAAGAGTCTTCACAAATGTGATTCTGTGATAGCTGACCGTGCTCAAATTGACCCCTTGTAGACCTCATGGGAATAGGAAATGGTATAACCACAGAGCTAGTTTGATTGACTGTCTCAGCAGATGCCACACCACTGTGAGAAGGCCCCAACCTTGCTGGAAATATTGACTCTTCAAAAATAACATGCCGTGATATAATGCATTTCTTAGACAGTTGATCATAACATATTACTCCCTTATACCCCATTGCATAGCCTAAGAAGATACACATTTTGGACTTAAACTGCAATTTATGATTGTTATACGGCTTGATCCATGGAAACACAGCAGTTCCAAAAATTCTTAAGGACTGTACCTCAGGCACTTTGTTGTATAGTAGCTGATAGGGAGATCTAAAAGACAAGGTTTTACACGGCATTTTATTAATCAGAAAAACTGCATGAGCACAAGCAAAGTACCAAAACTCACTACTTAAACCAGAAGCATTTAACAAAGTGAGAGCAGTGTCCACCACATGTCTGTGTTTCCTCTCAGAAATCCCATTCTGTTGAGGTGTGTAAGGACAAGAAATAAACTGCAGAATGCCTTTTGCAGCCAAAAAGGACGTAAACCGCTTGCTAGTGTATTCACCTCCACCATCTGTTTGCAAACCTTTAATTGTTAACCCAAACTGAGTATGAATGAAAGCATAGAACTTGAGAAAAATTGCAAACACATCAGATTTGTTGCACATGGGAAATATCCAAGTAAATCTGGTATATTCATCTACAAAAAGTACATAGTATCGAAAACCTTCCACAGATTTTACAGGTGTTGGACCCCAAACATCGGTATGAACTTTCTCAAAAGGAACCCTACAACTGTCATTTCTAACAGGAAAAGGTATCCTAGACATTTTACCCCTAATACAAGAAATACAAGTAGTATAAGTCTCATCTAACTTGTGTAAAACCTTAGATTGCCTTAACATTGCAGCCACAATATCATGTGCAGGATGTCCCAACCTTTGATGCCAAATATCGGATTTTACCAGTTTCCCCAAGTAAGCCACTGGATCTCTTGTAACAAACTTGTGCCCTCTAGAAGCTTTAACCACTGGAATCTGAAATAACTCTTCTGGTTTACTCTTTCCGTGATACACCACCTCCCTTGTCTTCTTGTCCTGCACAAAGAACTCACACTCATCACATATAAACCAACTATTATTATCTGCACACAATTGTTTAACTGAAAGAAGATTTCTGGCAATATTTGGAACATGAAGAACTTTACTGAGAACAAGAGAATGATCAGGAGTATGAATTGCAGAGGAACCGATATGCTTAATCGGTAGACTTGAACCATTACCAATGGTTATATTATCAGACCCTTGATAAGGAGCCACTTGACTTAATGCATTTATATCTGCAGTCATGTGGTGTGAAGCACCTGAATCCACAATCCACAAATCCTGAGGAGGAGCCTGAGATGTTTGTTGTGCATTCATGGCAGACAGTGAGACTGGAGGTGGCTGACCTTGATATGTGTAGTTGGCCCGATGAAAACAGTCAAGCGCAGAATGTCCTCTTTTCCCACATATCTGACACTCCATAATGAAACCAGCTGGTGTATTTCCTGTATTTCTGTGAAAACAGTTCACTGCAGTATGACCTCTTTTATTGCAGATTTGACACTCAACTACAACATTTGTTCTAGCTTCTGTATTGCCGGACCACGACCCAGTAACATTCTGAACTTGTTTTGTCCCTGAAGAGTAAGGACTATTTCCACCATAAAACCCTCGTCCTCTGAAATTATTACCAGTTCTATAGTTGCTGCTATTATTCCTGAATTGACCACCATTTCCAGCCCTGTAACCCCCATTGTAGGTCTGAGATTTGAACCCATGCTGCTGACCAGAATGAGAGTGAGCTACAAAACCATATCCACAAGATTGATCATGATGCCCTGGAGGAAAAGTATTCGAACCAAACATCTGGGACTCCACACCATGTTGATGAGCATTATTAAATGAACCCTGTGGTTGCTGAACAATAGTGCCTGCTGTAGTAGCAGGTATATGAGCATGGTGTTGAGAATTTGACGAAGATGCACCACTCGAAGATCCACCTCCATACATGACAGAACCCAAACTAGTATTCTGCCCAGACTGAGAACCCTGAACAAAAAGAGCAGCCATATTCTGAGGCAGCAGATTCATTTCCCCTTCAATCTCCTTTTCAGTTCCAAGTAGTTGAGCACGAAATTCCCTTAAGGTAATGGAAGATTCCCGAGCCAAGATAACTGTGCGAATAACACCATATTCCTTAGGTAAACCTGCCAGCCCAACAATGATAATATCATTGTCAGAAACTGTCTCCCCTGCAGCCATTAACTGATCTCTGATATTCTTCAAACGCAACAAGTATTTATCAATGTTATCTGCCCCCTTCTGAATCGTATGCAACTCTGTTTTCAAATGGTTAACCCGAGACTTCGAAACAGAAGCATATCTTTCAACAAGATTTGACCATGCTTCAAAGGCAGTCCTGCACCCCAAGACATACTCCATTGCCTCATCTGTTAGTGTAGCAAGGAGCAGACTAATAAGAGCCATATCAGTAGACTCCCAATCAAGAAACGCTGTGGTAATCTCCCTTGTAACACCAGTCTCTGAACTCACGGCATACTTTGATGGACAACCAATCGTACCATTAAAATGACCAAACAATTTGTACCCTTTAAGAACCGACTGAAACTGAAAGGCCCATTTGGCAAAATTATCATCTCGAAGTTTTATAGTCAGCATACCCAACAAATTCTCAATCTTGAATGAAGACGACGCCATTGAAAAGAATTCAATCAACCACAACTCTGAGCAAACCAAAAAATTACCAAACAAGGAACACACAACTGACTTCGAAAAATTCACAAAACAATACCCAAGTAAGGAGAATGACACTCCAAATCACAACCCAAATTGCACACTTCGACTAAAGACACCAAACCAGGAGATTGATACTCCAATATAACACAACACAGGAGATTGAAACTCCAAGATTCATAGAAAGAATGGCACTTTCTTGTTTTAATCGACAAGTCCTAGAGAATGATACTCCAAGGAACAAACACAGCTCAGGAGATTGAAACTCCAAGATTCATAGAAAGAATGACACTTTCTTCTTTAAATCGACAAGTCCTAGAGAATGATACTCCAAGGAACAAACACATAGAATAACAAGAACAGAAATCAACACATCAAGATTCAACCAAAAAACCCCAAATCTTCGCTTTAATCGAATTCCAACAAATTGACCCAACTTCAATCAAATTCCAACAGATTGAATCACAACCCCAAGAAAGAAACAAATACACTTGATTCGCTGAAAAACGCACCACCAAATCTCCTAAGAACGCCGTTCCAGATAACCACCAAACACCCAATCTTCGAGCACCCAATCTTCAAGATAGCACCCAAACCAGCGGAAGTCTTCACCAGAACCGAAAGTGGCGACGAGCCTAAATGGGCGATGATACCATATTAACACAGAGAAGCTGTGAACAACACTGGATACCAGAAACGAAGAAGAAGATGAGGAGAGATAGAGAGGAAGAAAGAGAGAATGTATTAATACTTTCAGAAATTCTTACAATGCTTTCTTACTTCAAATGAGAACACTATTACTCCTTATATACCCATAAGGACTAATTACAACAGTACCCTTCTACCTGTATTAACTAACCCATCTTCTAGATAATGCCATGTGGCAATTCTGTTATATTGGTTATTAGTCTTACGACTCATTACAAATGCAAACTATATGAGCTAGAAGAGTGCTAGCTATCGATATATACTAAATCACAAACCGAGTGAATCTCAAATGTGGGATGTGAGAGCGTTCAAATGATCAATGCTTTCTCACGTCCTGCATGTAGTTTACATCTTTAGTTGCTTGTTACAGCATAGCGTATCTGATATTTTGACACAGCTATAATTGTACATGTTGTAATTTAATACTACTTCGTATTAAAGGTATACCCTAAAGAAGTGCTTAGCTCCTAAACAAAATGTCTAATGAATATTTTTTCACTAATCGACTTTATATTCACCAAGTCTCGAGAGTCATCCGACACTTCAGACTTGGTGAATAATTACTTGTAGGATTCAAACATTTACCATGCACAGGCCTTTAATCCCACCTTGTTAATTAAGAAAATAAAAACTGAATAGACTGGGGTCGGTGTGTCAACTTTCAAGCACTGCACTCTACACCCCGAGAGGCAAAATCGCCAAAAAAGACATACGAATGCGATATGGAAAAGCTGAAGGAGTTTTCTATTTTATTTATTTTTTTACGTGTCTTTTGTCATTGAAGGTGGATTGTCTGTCATCCTATTTTTATATTCTTCTTATGCCCTTCTGATGTGTATCAACATTTTATATTCCTATTACTTTTTGTTTTATTATTTTTATAAAAACACAAACAAAAAGGTATGATGAGAGTATGAAAATAGAAGGGCAGACAATCTACCTCTTCTGTCGTTGCCTTGCCTTTTCCTTGGTGACCGGCGAGTGAAGCCAAGCCATACTTTTGGTGATATATATTTTCTGACACCTGCTAAATCTTGAAACGAATAAGAAATAAAAGAATAGAATAATTGAAAAAAAGGATGATTAGTGGGATCCATGCATGGGATAATGTACTCGGAATATGAAGTAGAACATCAAATGTTTTCATACAATTAAAAAGATACTTGAAAAAATACTTTCTCCTAATTGAATATGACACATGTAAAGTTCTGAATATGCTCATGTCTGACCACACTAAAAAATCTCTCATGGGAGAGGGATCCATTGACCATTTTACTTACTTTCGTATAGAACCAAAGTTGAAAGACGGAACTACAACACCGCTAATGAAGTTGTAGTTCTGACTTTGTTCACATGTCCAGGTAAAAGTAACATAAGTTGTATGAGTCCATTATACATAGTATATATAGTATATATAGTACAAACCTTTTTATATATAGTACAAACTATGTTTAAAATACTAAATGATTTCTAGGGTTTGAAAGCTGTCAATCGCCTTTGTTAATCAACCTCACCAGCTTCCTAACTAGCACTGCATAAGCATCCCTACCAGCTCACAACCAAGCTCCCGTACTATTCAAGTTTGTGCTTCCATTCATCGACCAAAACAAAAAGTACTATTTAAGTTTCTGGTATCTAGGATCGAGCTAAACATTTTACACAAATTTGAAAAGGTTTTTTGTTCACATTCTCCTCATAACTTTTGCTTTTAGTTGATTACAAATGGAAACTTTTCATTCAATTATCTATGGACAAGAAGATCTTGAAACCATATGGTTTTCCTATGTTGAGAAGGAATCTCACATCGATAGAGATGAGGGACTTTATATGGGTTTATGAAAGTTTGGCTACTTCTTATATTGTGAATTGATTTTTATGATGAAGCATTAATTTTCTTCACAACGAAGCTCTGAGATGCGTGGCTCTCCATAGAATACAAAAAATATATAATGATTGAAAAATTGTAGTCAAATATCTCTGCGACCCCATTGTATATTTTGCATCGCTGGAAGATGTGAGAGCAAAGCAAATTAAGGACCCCAGTTATTTGATTAACATCTTTGTCTTCTAACTAGGATTAAGATTATTGTTTTGGAGGTTTCTGTAATACTATTTTATGTGGCTGGAAATTGGGAGTCCTTTTTTATTTAAATATTGCTCGATCATCGCAAATAAACATCAAAGGACCAATTATTTATAAACTTATAAAAATATCCAGGACAATCTTCACTGTTTAATCTATGGTGATGAGAAAGATTACATAATATTTGTGTCCACTACCCACGACCGCATTCTCATTTCATGTATGCCTTTAGAAAACAAGACGTCTCACCTGTATAAGGCTCCTCAACATTATTATTAACACTTCTTTAGATATGAAAGCGACTAGCTAGGGACATAAAATGTATATGTAGATTTTCGAGAATCTGTTGTATGGTATCAAAGTATGATCACGTTCACGGTCGATCAGGATATGAATTAACAGTTAGTTTCCGTGATACATAATTAAATTGATTATACCACGTAATTATAATTCAGTATTTTACAACACTTTTTCCTACTTTACTATGTGATTACTAGATTATTTATTAGTGAGTGCAAATAGTGAGTGACATTTACCAGTTTGCTTCAAGAAAATGAAACATTCATTTACTACAATCAAGACTATAAAAGTGATTGGGTAGTGAGTTCGTGCACTTTAAATTCGGAAGTTGACCTTTGATTATCTAGGCAATTGATCGGGCAACCCAAAACCCAACTTAAGCATTTGATGTGTTCTTCCATACCTGTAATTTCCGTGCTAATTAAACTGTAAATAAAAAATTAGGGTTTCACGAATCAGTCAGTGACTTTTTTTATAAACAGGGTTTTTTTTTTTTCTCTGCTCGTCTTCGTTTTCCAATGACTGAAATCTGTAATTTCTGAATTAATAATATAGAGTATATAGGCCGAAAATTAAATTAATTAATCACCTCTATTTAAAAATAATTAGATTGATTAGTGTAGCATCTAATTAGGCGTCGGACTGGGTGGTGTAAATCACCAACTTCGATGCAATTTTTAACTCAATAGAATATACTGTTTCTTCAAGCATAATACACTAGTTATTGCTTTCTAATCTTCGTTCTTCCAAGTCAAATCATCAACTAATCATTCTTCAATAGTATTTTAATATATGATCATCGTACGCAGATCTGATTTGGTTTATCGTGATTCACATTAGGGTTTGGAGAAGCGACGGTAACTAATAAGTTCCGGGGGCACATGCTTCTACGAAACCTCTGTATGCGCTCGAAATTGACCAACTTGTGGTTGCTTCCATTTTAGTGAGATGATGATGAAAGATTATTATAAAATGATGATCGAAGAGGCCCTGATGCAGGAGATGCATGTGTTTCCATTATATTATTGAACATACACCGACTTCATTAGTAAACTTGTTATACATAAATCGTATTTTTATGAAAGGTAAAACTAATATGCATTTACATATTGACTGCCAAAACTTACATTATTGTAGTTAAAGTTTTGGTCAAAGATGTGTCCATGAAGTCCCATATAATACTTCTCTTAAAAAAGAAAATTTGTCATATTGCCAGTTTGATATTTTATTGTGTATATCCTTCTCATAATGTGAAAATTATTTTTTAATAGTTACATGATGAAAAGTATATGTACATAGACATATACAAACAGAGATAGCTATGAAATTATCGAGTGTTGCTATTTGGACTGCATTTATTGACCACCTCTTTAATAAGTCCCATGTACATAGGTGAAGTCCATCTCGATTGAATTGCTCATCAACAAGGTGAAATAGCATTAGTCTTTCTCTCTTCCTCCACAATTATTTTTATTTTTTATTTTTTATTAGATGATAGACTTTCATTCCATAAAAAAAAGGGTTACAAATGAAGACTGCTCAGTCCATTTACAAATGTGATCCTTAATTATAATATATTTCCAACTGATAATTTAGTTGAAATTCTCTTCCCGAGTCCAAAATGATTCAACAATTTATATTGGAAAGTATTATATATACATAAAATCATCAAAAGTAAGCAGGTAGAATTATTTGTGGCCCATATAAATTTACGAATACATGACAAGTCTCTCATATACATGCTAAAAGCACACATGGACATTCAATCAAAGAGCCGTCCCAATGCAAATTAAGGCCTAAGAAGAAAATGAAATGAAGTTTTCCTAATTTAGTACCTTAAGATGATTTTTTTTTCTTTCCATTTTGCGCAACAACATAAATTTGAGGTACATCGTATATATTAGAATTGTGAGAATAAGAAATTTCGTTTCTTATTTCTAATCAAGAATATGAAGAATGATGAAATTTTTAAGAGATATATATATATATATATATATATATATATATATATATATATATTAAGGGTATGAAGAAAATATAAAGCCTAATTTAATTGTGAGGCCCTCACAGGCTCACATGCCTTGTTCAATCATTGAGATACAGTATTTCCATTAATATATGAAATCATTTATATGTACATATAGCTGTTGTGATGAAATCTAATGCATATGTACCCTTCTGAAGGTCGTTGGGATGATTAATTTGATGGTACATATTCTCGTGGGAGAGACCATAATGTAAAGGGTCTGTGCACCAATATCTTTCCGAAGGGTCCTCCTGATATTTCATACGTGAATATGTTATTAGTCCCATGGAGTTAGGACTAGTATTGTAATGCAAATTATGGGGCCTTTATATCAAGGGATGTAGGACAACAATGTCAGAGATCGACATATACAACCCCTGGCTAATTAAGTTTACTTGAACAGCGATGTATCGATACAATTGATTGGTTTTCATTTGCTTTCAGAAATTCTCATCCAACTGGCTAGCTTTACATCCACAATCGTTATTTAATTTTATTACTTATATCAAATTTGGTACAATGTTCAGTTCTATCATATCTAGCAACTAGATTTCAAATGTCTACCTTTAACAGTACCTTTTCATCCATAGGAAATGTTGGTGGTACGTTGCCTCTTTCTAAATAACCTGCGATACGAATAGTATTATAATCACTGTTCTAAAAATTTTCATCTAGTATCGTCTAGGCCCACCTAAGTGCTAAGCAATTAATCACTGCCACGATTAGTCTGCAATTAAAAATTAAGAAATGGCACCTAGACCTACCTAGGTGCTCGCCTAACCCGCCTTGGCATCCGCCTAGCCCTCTTAGACCCACCTTGGTACCCATCTAGCCTTGTTA
The DNA here is from genome assembly GCF_963583255.1 of Pyrus communis. Classification (NCBI taxonomy): domain Eukaryota; kingdom Viridiplantae; phylum Streptophyta; class Magnoliopsida; order Rosales; family Rosaceae; genus Pyrus; species Pyrus communis. The sequence goes on along the minus strand of NC_084803.1, from coordinate 12,511,167 downwards.
GACCCGCCTAGGCACTTGCCCAGGTTTTGACTCTCACATAGACATAAAATAGATAACTTTCATTTTGCATTTTTTTTTCAATAAATTGTAAGTGACTAGTTGAATACTTGGATGAACACTCATTACAAGCTTGTTTTCCATGTTTTTAATATGTTCAAACATTTTTTTAATCCATGTATCATTTTATTTTGCAATTTATGTATCCCAATGAAATTATATATTTTTCTTAACTACAAGTCGACATTTATTTATATAGTATATAATAAATTTAATTAAAATTAAAAACCGCCTAGGCCTTATCTAAACACTTAGGCGCTAGGTCCCTGTTCGCCGCCCCATTAGCGCCTAACATTGTGTTAGAACCTTGATTTTAATGCATCAAGAATAAGGATCAACTCACGTGAGACTAACTGTACAAGATAAGATTTTTAGGCCCAACATGATCCACCACCAATAAATTGATTTTGTCCCAATTTAACCACCTATTACTAGTTGGTGGGTTTTATCACAAAATGCTCCAGTTACATTAGGGGGAAAACCCCATATATTAATTGTATATATTTTTATCATATGCCTGATGTGGGATTCCTATTCTCCAACAGTGCATGCATAATTGCACCATTGAATTAATTGTTTAAGATCACTATATATGCAAGCATATGAATGTGATAGTTAAGTACATACAAATTATTGGGGGTTCTAGGTTCTAGTTGATCAATGAGATGGTTAAGTACGAACAAACTATTGGGGGTTCTAGGTTCTAGTTGATCTTAATTAAGTTATAGGTTACAGCCTTCCCTAACTTCTTCCAAGTTGTTCTAGGTCATGATCGATCTTTAAGTACAAATTATCAAGTTCGAGTACCTTAATGAGCACCAAAATGACTTATACCAACTTGGTAGCTCGCTCAAGGCTTTGGTCCTCTTTCTTGATTATCTTCTTGCTCTACTTTGGGAATAAGTTTAAGAATATTAATTACCTAAAACGTGTTTACTGTGCGCGTGTTTGGTGCATATCAATCCTCGTGGCTTCTGCTTGGGGTACTTACAAAATTTATCCGGCATGCATTGAAATAATCCCATCCAAAGTATGATTAGCATTATACGATCTTGTTTTCATCGATTGATAAATGACAATTAAACTGGATGCAATTGTTAGAGTAACCTTTTCAGATTATCCTAATATTAATTAAAACTTGTTAAATCATTCCATATAGTTTTCTAATCAATTGGTATGACTAGTTAACTAATTCAAAGACTACTAGCTTTTGGCATGCGAAAATTTTGGATTAAATTTGTATGGTATGATCACAACAACGAAAAAAAAAAAAACAAAGAGGAACAAATAGAGAGCATAGCGTCTTAAATCTTAGGCAACTTTTTGGCCTCTAATCCAAAATCAGATATAATTACCACTGCTTTGTTAAACTCCATGTTGTTCATAAAACAGAACATCTATATATTGGACTTAAAGATAAAAAATCTATTAATCCTGTTTCCAAGTTGGTTTAATCAGTAGCTTAATAACTATGTTGATTTAAACCACAAATAAACAATAACTGAAATATTTTAATCATCTAATTAATGGCCATCCACCAAAAAGACGAACCATAGTATTTGATTAAGTATTGGAATTTTGATGGCGTTAATCAAACATTTAAAAAAAAATTCTAATTTAATTGATTTTTTGCATAGCTAAGTTTTAAGAGGTGAATTAGTAAGCTAAACTATTTTGATCATCTACAATATTACAAGCTAAAAAAGAGAGTAAATATTACAATATTTTGGTAACATCTCTTCTTACTTTTTCCCTGACTAAGAATAACTGCAAAATATTATCACTAACCCAATAGGACCAACCAACTGACGAGTTTTTTTTGTTTTTTTTTTTTTTTTTTTTTTATGGTTTTGTGTAGAAAATATTCATAGTCAATGATTTTCCATATTTTTAATTAGTTCTCTCAGTAAGACTCACAATTAATATAGTTGAATTTGTAAGAGATATCTTGACGTGAGCAAGTAAATAAAAAAAAGAACAGCGAGTTAAATTCGTACACGTTTTCCCTACTACAATGAAAAGAAAGAATTGGTAAACCAGGTCTCCTTTCATGATGAACGAGACTTGGCTCTCAAAATGCCATCTGACCTCAGGCATATGTGAATTTGCTGTAAAATTACCCAGAGAATTAAAGTAGCAGCTCAAGTGAAAATTACTTGCGAGTTTACTGGAATAATTATAAGATAAATACTAACAGCTGTCTTCAATCCCCACTCATCATTGTGTTATGGGTTGCCAACCTCTTAAAACACGCAAAAATAATTTAGTAATTAATTAAGCGGAAGAAGATCACTATGTTGGATCGAGTGCGCTTAAAAAATGCATGGCACGTACGATATGTGAATATGGAGGTATAGGAGTCCGAATAAGTATCATTTGAGGATTTCAAAGATCTTTTAATTACATTTATTTTACATTATGTGATTAGTTTTCATTAAATATTATTTATATTCAATTTAAAATAAAATAATTTAAAATAAATTTTAATTACATAATATACGATGAACATATATAAATAAATAAAATCCAAAGATGATTAGGATCATCATATCGACAAATAAGTACAATTAACGCTTGATAAAACAAAAAGAAGTACAATTAACCGGCCCAACTAGCCATGCCTCACCGCGTGTTGATAAACAGCTATCTTCGTACAATGATGAAACATTAATCATTACAACTGATCGAGCATATTACTGATGTAATGACTGATTAGAAACCCAAGATATGTAAAATTACTAAAGAAGGAAATAAAATAGGAGTATGATAACTGCAAATCCATTTTTACTTATACATTTTTTAATTTTTAGGTCCTTGAATTTGATGAATTAAAGAATATCAAATCACAGAAATTACTAAAAATGTGTGAGAAATAAAAAGAGATGTGTGGATAGTACATTCCAAAAAAATATTGAATTATTAAAGGATTTTTTTTATCAAAATAAACTTCGGAGGAAAGAGGAAAATTTTATTGATATGAAAAAAAGAAGTTATACTTAATGAGGGGAGAACATAAACTTTACGTCACTAGAAATAAAAACAAGAAAGATACAAAGAAAAGAGAGGAAACATGGGAGAAGCACAACCTGCACATATATATATATATATATATATATATATATATATATATATAATGTGCTGATGACATATTAAGTAAAAACGTGCATTATAACATGAATGATATTAATTTACTGGCATGCTAATTTGTTCATGGGATCCGGATATGTTGATATTTGCCATAACTTATAGTATTTATGAGATTTTATAAAAGTGCCTTGACTGATGATATTTTTTTTTCTTAATTAATCTGATGTGATTACATATATGGCATGCTGTTGCCTAACAAAGGTGTAATCACATTAATTTAAACCACGAAACATTAACATGTGCGCAGCTGGTATTTATAATTAAGAAGATTAATTTGTTATCAAAGAAAGACTAATTTATTGCGGTAAGAAGAAGACTGATTTGTTTCTGTCATGAATTAAGCAACCACTCGTGCCGAGAGACCACAGCGTCGGCGTCGGAGCCGTGTTCTGTGGACACGGTGGACGGTGGAGCCTGGAGGTGCTGCAATTTGCAGTGTCTGCCATAGTAATATTACGTCAAATTAATTTAAAGTAACCAATTAACAAGGTACTGTCTGCATTCCCATGTCACTCCTCCTCAACGACTGATCACGCATATCTCACCTTCAACAGTCAACGCTCTGTCCCTGCTTAATATTTCAATTCATTAGGGTTTCGCATTCATATCTACTCTGTTTAGTATACACTGAAGTTCTTGATCGTTATGTTCTTAATTATTGCATTACTGGCTTAATATTTAGTGTTTTATTGTTTCAGCATATGTCATCCACCGAAGTATAGTAAATAGGAGCTGTGCACCTTCTGTCATCACGAACCTGAGCTTGAAAGCAAGATTGTCCCTCAGATGAGAGTGAAAGTGAAGTAACGCAGCTGCTAGGTGGCATGGGCTCCATGCAAATAGACTTTTTGTTTTCGCAACAAAAAGACGAAATACAAGGTTTTAAATGAAGATATATATCTGAGCTGAGCCAAGTTGGCTAGAACAGTATACTCCTTATCTTACACTCAAGTTTGAACACCCTACTTCGTAGTTAAGAAAAATTTAGTATTATATTGTAGCTTGTATAATGTGAATTTCAAATACTAACCCAAAAGTACTAGGGTTTATAAACAATAACCCATATATTTTAATTGCAATATTGTCGCAAAAATTTGTTCACACGAGGGTAAATAATATTATAGCACCAACAACCATTTTTCAGCAACAATTAAGGAAGTTGAAAGAGGACAAAGAAAATCTTAACAACCCTATGAAACCCCATAGTTCTGGTCTAAAATTAGCATATTTTAATGACCATATATATATATATTTTTTATTTATTTATTTATTTTTTTTTTTATTTTATATGCATGTTCGATCTTAGTTTGATCATAAACTTATATCTATCTCTTTAATAATAAATGTGATTGATTCAGTAGGATCTTTGGAACCAGTTACAGTAAGCAAAAAAAGTGCAGGCATAGAGCATTCAATATGTGCTAATGCATATATGAATGTAATTGTCAGAAGACCCAGAACACCAAAGACCTTAGTAGTGGCTGGATGCAGAAATCACAAGGAGAGATTTGTTAGGTACTTTCGATATTGTACCTTATTGTTTTCACATTTGTTATGTGCGTGCTTATTATGTGATGAGAAATACGAAAATAAAATATTATGCACCATGTTGTACAATCTCTTCGTAACTAGACGAAAAACAGCATACCTCTAGGTAATTCCATATAATGCACCTATCTAGTTAGGTAACCATAATCTTAAACGAGATGAAATTTATTTACGTATGTAAAATTCTCTCTGCAAGAAAAGATAACAAAAAATATGATTGATTCATATTTGTCCCATTTTTTACACGTATGCATCACATGCAAACGTGCCCACAATCATGTAGTACATGGGCGGGGCAATAATGCATGTAAAAAAGAATACGTACCAAGTAGGCAAGTAGAGTTTGTTAATGTATATATTCGATCTTTAATCTCAAAAGAAATCATATATTGGTCAGAGCCTGCCATTTTGTTGTCAAATTTGCCTCATGACTCAAAATTTAAGAAACAAAGTTACTGAAATTAGTAAACCACTCCGAATTGGATAAATCACTAATTTGATGTTTTGAGAAAGTTGTAGGAATGCCCTTGCAAAACAAAATACTAATATATTGCCTGTAACAGTATTTTAATAAACCTTGGGTAGGAAAAGTTTAATTCACCCATAGGATATGAATATCTAAAAGTTGTCAAAATCAATTAAGGTAGTAATTTTATCACTTATTTTCTCTTTATGCACCTATATATATATATTTATTTATATATGTATTTTTTTGACTTGGATCTGCTTTGATTTATTAAGATGGGAAAAACGTATTAGTGCATGGGAGCACCAAGGAAGTGAAATAATCACTTCCCAAAATAACTATGAAAAGCTAAATACTGATCTCTTGTAGCACAATGGTCTAGCGGTGTTAGAAATGAAGTGTGTTAATAAAAATTAACAAGAGATGTAAAAAGTAAAATAAAATGTGTAAATAACACACCTTTTAATATTAAATATCGTTTGATCCGTTGCGTGATTTAGTCTAATCTGCCACTCAAACGTCTCCGGTTGATAATATAAACTCCAAAACAATAAATTGTATTTATTATTGTATTTATTACCAAGAAAATTAGAAATATTTGAGCAGAAGAAAGAGACTGAAGACTTGTGTGGACTGCGGACACAGACCATTGACCATTTGGCAAAAGCGTTAAAAAAAAAAAACTCAAAACTAACCGAAAATAGGTCTAGGATGATCCAAGAGAGGTATATATCCTAAGAAAATTAAAAATAAAATTAAAAAGGGCTTTAAATGAACTCAACAAACAAGAAAATAAGATCCAACGGTTGATATTTAATGTTGCCACAAGAAGGCCTCGACTCCAACACACTCGGCAGCTGGTGGCTCAGACATTAACATTTGATCATCCCTAATAATACTATTGATTAGATTATTATACCCATACTCCTCCTCCAAATAACTGTTGTGCCACCACGGCGGAGGATACAGCCACCCCTCCACCGAGTCAGCAAACACGAATTCGCTCCCCGACTCGGCCGACTCGTAACTCGTCCCCAGGCTCGGCAGCTCCACTATCTCCCCCAGCTCCTCTGGCGTTCCCGCGTCCCCGCTCGTACTTGTACCCACCATTGAGGATGATGACGAGGACTGTGACAATGCTGACGACGACGAAGACGAATGCAACGGTGGTGGCGGCAGCGGCGGCGGATTTAGAGTCTCCATGGAAGCGGCTTTGGCAGCCGCGGCTTGGATGTCCCGGGGCGAGTTCGAATCGGGTCGGGGCAGCGACCCGGCGAGTCCGGGGAAGTTGAGGATCGCCGAGTTGCCTTTGATCGTCAGGGCCGCCACGTCATGAGCACGCGCGGCCATTTCAGGTGTCGAGAATGTGCCCAGCCAGATCCGATTCTTCTTCCGGGGCTCGCGGATTTCGGACACCCACTTGCCCCATGTCCGCATGCGGACCCCTCTGTAAACCGGGTGCTTGCTGCTGGTTTCTCTGGCTCGCTTGGCCCGCTTCTGATCCGGTCCGGGCGAGTCGGACCTTACCGGTAGTTGGTTTAGACCCGAGTTAGGTATGGACTGGGAAAACCCAGATGAGGACGGGGAAGGTGGAGAGGGTGAGGACGAGTTAAAGCTTGACTCGTTCTCTGAGTGAGTTGGGTCAGCCATTGTTGAGTACGGTGTCTCACTGAAGTGCTAAAAATAGAAACCACGGAAAAAGATTGGAACTTTCGTTTCGTTCTCTGGTTGCTATAAATAGAATGCGTTTTGGAAGTGGAAAGGAGTTGGCTTTTTTGAGCTTCAGGCAGTGTGACTGAGTTGTTATATCAGAGTGAAGAGAGGGAGAGAGAGTTGAAGAGTGTGCGTGTTTGTTGCGTGTGTGAGTGAGTGAGGGAGATGGGGAAAGGTAGAAGAACGGGAATTGAGAAAGAAGAGCAAATGGAGGAGGGGTTTTAGTAGAGGAAGGAAGGGAGAGAGAGAGAGAGAGAGAAGTGAAAGGGAAAACGTGGGGCTTCTGTGTTATGTGACCACCCAACAACGCCGGGTTGGCCTGACTTCCCCCCTTTTAACCCATCGTTTTACATGTTCTATTGACCATAGTATAAAATATAATTCCGCTCAAGCGCAGGTCAGCTTAATAAGGTAATATGAAACTTACAATTCGTGGAGTTTACTTTAAATCATCTAATATACATTGTGTAGTGGGCTCAAATAAATGGTTCGTAATTGAGCGACTTTCTCCATGAATGGATGAGGGTCATTCCGGATTCTCTTTGTAAGGATTCTAGGTATCAATTCATCTTAGTTGTTCATCATATATTATGCAATCAATTTTTATTAGACATTGTCTGTTCGATTTAAAAAAAAGAATTCAAAATAATTTCTAACCGCAAGATGACTGATGAACGGATATAATGAACTGATTCCTGAAATCCTCACAAAGAGAATCCATATAGGGATCTTGTTCCCCATGAATGACCTTGTTGTAGGAGGAGAAATGATGACTCGTCTTTTCTACAAACTAATTTGACACGTATGCAAAAATAATTCATTGTAAAAACACACAACACATAGAAGAAAAATTTATGCTCAAGTGTCATACTATATGATTAGAAGGATGGTAGGAAATAAAAATTTCATGGTGTTTCGGGGTATAACACCATATCACATCCCTAGCAGAAATACCTACTTCTTTGAACCAAGTCATTTGCTAAAAATTATGTAACTCCATTTTTTTGGTCCAAATTACTAATTTCAAGGTAAACAAGTAGAGTTTGTGCAGATATATGTGCAGAAAAAAGTCGGTGTGTAGGATATCAAAGAGTGCTTCAAGGGTCAGAAAAGAACAGCCGGCACAGCAACACAGCCGTCTGGGGACAATTAGGATTTCAATGGAGGATGGGCTAGGCCTCTGTTGCGTACCAGTACCACCCAATCCTTACTTTGCCAATAAATTAATCTTTCCTTCTATCCTTTCTCCTCAGAGGCACCAACAATAATTAACACTCTTCTACTTCTTCAGCTTCAACCAACCTCGACGTCAAGATTTTTTTTATTCATTAATCCTCCCATACCCCACATCCTTTGCCAAAACCAATCTTAACAGCTAGACTACTGCCCTGCAAAACCCTTGCGTGCTCATGCCTTGTTTTTTCTAGAGAATTTTACGTGTTACTGATTTGTCACATGATAAGAAATATAAACTAATAAATGTAGATATCGTTGGTTGTGTTCGTTATATTCTCAGTTTGTCGCATGATAATAGATATAGATTTATAAGTGTATCCAACCAATTCTTTTTAGAGAAGCTCCCCTATTCACGATTCATCACGTGCCTAGTGAAATAGACACATAGATGTACATTCATTTTTTTTTAGACAAGCTGCTCTATTTCTAGTCATGTGATGAGAGAACAAGATATATAGATGTGTTAACACATTTTTTTAAGAGAATTATCTACCCTATTTCCGGTTTGTTGTGTAATTAAGCCAAAATCTTCAACCTTCATGATTTTTCACATTCAATTAGATGTGGAAATGCAATAAACAACCAAGCATACCTCGAGCCATGATGCCAGACGCAATGAGATTCCAATCTGTTTGATTTTGAATCACCGGTGAAGAAAATTGGTGTTCTCTCTTGCCTTAGTTTGCACGTAAAAAACCTTAATTGTGTTTTCTGTTAGTGTAACCATTATTGGGTGTGTGTACTATATTAGGCAAAGAGATGACCCGTTTCATTTTGAAACCGATAATCAATTACTACCCATCACCGTAATAAAATAGAAAAATAATTATCTTAATTTCACCAATAGAATTGTTTATAAATAATAATAAACGTTAAACTCTACGAACCACATGAACCATGTCATGTGGACCATCTTAGAATATTACAAAAATTTGTATTCTCCTACTTGGTCCATAATGACACATATTCCTTTTTGGATTTAACAAATAAACATTAAGGGTGCGGTAAAATTTGAAAGAATCTTCATTTTCAATTAATCAACATAAAATTTCTAAGCAATTTTTCAATGCGACTCATGACGATTTGACATTAATAAATGACAAAGTCTCGTCTATGTACCACATCTCTAGTAAATGGAGGCAGATTGTCTGCACTCCTGATTGGGTGCCCTTTTTATCCCTTCTCATTTGTGCGGTCACGGTTAAGCCACATCAACATTTTATATTCCTATTGCTTTTTGTCTTATTATCTCTATAAAAAAAATCAATATAAAATATTGACGTGGCTTAACCGTGACAGCACAAAATAGGATGGGATGGGAAGGGCACCTAAACAGGAGGGCAAACAATTTGCCTCCCTAGTAAATTACCTAAAACAGTTAGTTAACGAGAAAAATATATAAGAAATTACAATTAACACATTCATTTTTACTTTTTACAAATCTTTATTAATTTTTTATCATTGATCTTCTTCAATTCATTCAATCCGACAAGCAAAATTTAAGAGGAATTTGTGAGAAGTATAAATGAATGTGTGAGTAACACTACCCTATATATACGTTGGATAATGTCTATATATTTATGCAATTAGTAACCCCTAAAAATCCAAATTTTTTTTTCTCAGTCCATTTATCGATTCCAATTCATTATCATCTGATATGTAATTAAATTAACTATATTATAGTACATAGGTTGTACAGTTTCATTGTCTTTTCTAATCAGATACGTGTCCTTGTATTTATTTCTACTTACAAAAAAGAAATTGTTATTAGCATTCCAAAAATTTCATTTTACATTCCTTATAAGTGTATTTTTCTTTCTAATTATAGAAAATTTAGAATGTCAAATGAGATTTTTAGAATACTAATAACAAATCCCTAAAAAAAAAAAAAGAAAAAAAAAAACTTTAAATTTTACTTTTTATCTTGGGGTATCTATCTATTAATTATCTAACCAAAGGGGTTACTTCGATTAGGGCAAGTCAGGCTTCATATTTGAGGTCATGGGCTTTTATATTTTTAGGTACCAGCAATGAAATGGCAAATATAGATTCCTCATTCCATCAAGTCTCCAATAATGAGAGAGAGAGAACATAATAATCTAGTAATTAAAGCAGTTAATTTCCATGAAATGTACTCTATTGGATTAACTACATTTTTACACTTTCTAGGTCTGGAGTAACTTTTAAAATGGGTCACAAAGTTTTAATTTTTTTATATTGCACCTTAAGATATTGAAATTGGAGATTCATTGCAATACTTACATGTATTTAATCGAACCATCTCATGGTCTAGTTCAGGTGAATATATGTATTCAATACACCACAATCTGACCGTCAAGATGATGATTGTATTAAATACATGTACGTATTGTAACCAAATTCTTGAAATTATATCAATTCGTGCATTCAAGTTTGATTGATTGTATGATAATGGTGAGCTTGAGACCCTTATATGTGTTACCACGTAAGTCACATTTGCACCATATTAACAAAAAAACTCATCAATTTACTGGATGATTAAACGTCAATGAGACAAAATGTATAAATATGATATAATTTCAAAACTTCAAGGTGCAAGTTGTGAAACTTGGAACCTCATAGTTTATTTTAAAAATCACCTCAGATCTAAAGAATGTAAAATGTAGTTAGCCCTACTCTTTTCTATCCCAACAAATAACGTGAAAATATTTTATTCTAATATAAAAAATGAATCCCATAATCAGACAAATACTGCCTTTATTAATTACAGGTACGTTTGGACCCTAGCGAGTATCATATGAAGACCTCCCATAATCTGTGAAATTATATAGCATATTTCAGAAGCCCTAATCCTCATCACCAAGTGATGATTTTCCCTTTTCCCCTATCCTAATTAGGATCATGATCTTAGGTTTGTAGGGTTGGTTTTGTGTTTAAGATTAGTTTGCTTCCTTCTTTTCGCAGAGAGTTCACTCGCATCAACTTGTAATAACTCATTAATTCAAGGCTTCAGGATGAATTTTATCCAAATTGAAAGTAGAAAATGGTAGTTCCATTCCCCTAGACTGTATACGGTCAAAAGAATGGTCACTTATCGTTCGATCTTGGTCCAACGATGGAAGAGAGAACAAATGCTAATTTAACTTTTGTTCTTTTATTTTTTCTCAAGCGTTAGATTTAGATCGGACAATAAGTGACCATAGTTTTCTTATAACATAGGGTTTATTCGGAAAACGGGATTGGACACCTATGAAGAAAACTTATTCCTTCTAATCCATAAGTAGTATATATATGATATCAACACCATACAATTTATTTCCTGTAGCCCTAAATAATAAAAAAATCAGTCATCTCTACTTTCATTTCACACATCAACGATATCCTTGATTTTTATCAGTTATTAATCTTAAATCAATCCTGCAAAGCAAATGAACCTTGTAAAGTATGGGTTTTTCAATCATTTGGCCTGAAACTAAAACAAAAGCAAGCGGGGAACCGATGGTCCAGCTAGGTATAGTTTGAGTTTCATATATTGTGCCATCAGCATCTGAACTCACCAGTAATTGACTATTCACGCAACAACTCTACCGCAAGAAACTTTTGATTTAATTTTCAAGTTGCTCCAATTTTTTTATAGATTTTTGTTTCATTGCTTCCTATTACAAAACCAAACTCATAGATTTCCTCCGAGCTAGCCCTACTTTGTAGATATTTGAATTATTGGAAATTTGGAAGAATAAGAAATGAGTAAATCCTAACTAGAACTTTTGAAGGTTTGATTATAGGATGAAGTTAGATCAAGAGTTCGATTCACTTCCATCTTATATATAAGCATAATGTTGAGAAGGGTTCAATTAGGATTCGGTTAGAGGTCCAAGGGTTCGATTTTCTTCCTAATATAACCCAAAGAAACAGAAAATACATGATCTAAGTCGAACGAAAAATAATTTTATTTTAGAGTATGTTCGTGTAATTAAATTTATCGATTCATAGGAGGATCAATCAACCACTCATGCATGTTAAATTAATTTGGTTGTTCATTTGTCCTCTTCCTTTGAACCAAGTACAGACTGAGACCTCTCCGCTTATTTTTCACATTGTTCTTCTTTTCTGCATAACTCCAAAAGATTGTAACAAAAATAATATAATTAATGTGAAAAAAAATAAAAATGAGGCCCAATAAAATCCATGCATGCACCAATTGATTTTGTTTTGATTTTCCTCATTTATCATACATTCACCATATTCTTTGTAGCATGTGTTATTCCATTTATAAGTAAATGGACGTTGAAGCTGCCCAAACTCGCAAGCAAGTAGATGACCGTCTCAGCTTCTCGAAATAAAAAATGGCAGACAATTCATACTGTCAATTCCTCTTTGTGAGAATCCAGTGGATCTTTTGATTGTGTCCATTCATCGTAAATTGTGCGATCAGTTTTCGTCAGATAATATTTGAGTTCAATTTTAAATAAAAATTTTTAAATAATTTATGACAACATAATGTATAATGAATGGATATTATTAAATGATCCCCTAGATCCTTACAAAAAGAATCCTCATTCTGGGGACCTATCCACTCGAAAGTGTCCACCAATCAACTTATGGTTTTGATGCAAAATCAATGGTACGTACCTTTTGAGGGTCAAATTTATATTCATTGCTGTGTAGAATTTATCAAATAAAAGCCAATATTGAACGTTTTTGTGCAATTGGTGCGAGAAAATCATTCTCCAATTCTATACTTTTCTTGTAATGAAATAATATGGCCAAAGCTAATTAAGTACGTGAATATATAGAGGGTATAGCGAGTTGCCTGGCTAGCTACTACGTTAGCACTGATATTGTTTTTAACTTAATGATTACATGCTAACACGACAAATGCAACATTCGTGTAAAACAATTCATTGCATAGTTTATTTTATCAAGTTTACGATGTAGTATTATATACATTCTTCAACAAAAACATATGGCACAAGGATTAATTTTGACAGTATTTGCATTTCACTTTGATATTAACTTTACCAAGTATTTGCATTCGTTCACTTTGATTACCTATTTAGGGCCACTTTTTTATAGCATTATAATTTATAATACGGAGGGGAAAATGCTAACTACCTTTTCCATTCTTGTTTACGTTTCTCTTCTATCTTCTAATTACATCATGTTCTTATCTTACAGTTTGTACAATGACGAGAACAATTTGCTTTTAAACCACCATTTAATTCTCTCTACGAAAACAACATAGTCGGTAACATAAGGAGTATTTCTTTATTGGGTTTTGAAATGTATTTTGGATGTCAAATTACTAGCGCAGAAAGTGAGATTTCTTTTGGTTTTAGGCCTTAAGAAGGCAATTAATGTTCTCATTAATTGATCTAGGGTTTCAGTTTGATGGAAATTAATGTTCTAGAGATGTGCTATCCACACATCTCTTTTTACTACTCACACATCCCTTGTTAATTTTTTTCATTTGATATTCTTTAATTTAGTCGATCCGACGACCCCAAATTAAAAAAGTATGTATGAAATAAAAATGAGTGTGGGGATAATACAACCATTCTTCTAATAGCTGCCACGTCCTTGGAAGCAATCGACATGCAAGACCGAAAGTTCCATATATTAACACACAAAAAAAAAAAAGAAGCTTTTATTCGCTGCTTCAATAGCGTTCAGAAATTGTGAATGTATGATGTTGTTATTCCATGAAAGTGGAAATTATATATAGCTACGTGAAACATAACTGTTTCAAAGGAAAAACCCGAAGTTTAAAAACTGAATTATAATTAGTATTTTTCATGTTCACTAAAACAATATCAGACAATTGGTTACTTATTTTTGGAAAGAGTTATGCTAGAGAGACTATATTTTTAGACCATATTTTGTAGATTACATGATGTAACGAGTTATGTTTGGATTATTTCTTTAATGGTTTAAATAAGGAATTCAACCATCAATCGCCACATTATGTGGCCTATAATATATAGTTCAAATAGATAGTCTCTCCAGCATCTCTTTAATTTTTTTTTTTTTTTTTAACTTCTCTATCATCCTCAAATATTTTTATCTTACATATATATATATATATATATATATATCATAGTGTTCTTATTTAAACTACCTATTAATAGAATTATGTTTGTCAACCCCAACTCCAAGAAATTTACCATTCTAAACCCCTCACCAAAACTGAACAAAAATAAAAAACATAAGCAATTTAGTTTACAAGCAATATATATTTTGTTGTTTTTTACACTAACCTCACAGTTATGTAAATATAACATGCCCTATTTGAAAAATAAAAAATAAAAAATATGCCCACGTAAGATGAACCTGTTCATCATTTTCCCATTTTCCATAACTGATTTTTTTAATATAAATTTAAAAACTAATCACAATCATTAATGGGAAAAAAAAAAAAAAAAGTAAAAATGTTCACACATAATATGTAGCCATATACTAATGAAAAGAAAAAGAAAGTGATTTGATATTAACTAGAATATTCTAACGTGGACGTGGATTAAAGTGCACGTTTGAGGAGTAGTTGTGCAGAGCAGGACCCAACATTTGAGCCAATAAATATGTGCAGCCAACTGATAATTTCACGAATTTCGACCTTCAAAAATATAAATGCTAAGCTCTATTGTTGTTCAATCTCATTCACATGCAATCCATGTGTCACCCATACTTTTTATAAAGAACAAAACTTATTGGATTCTGTTAGAGCACTGTAGAAAGGTTTCCATGACAATTGGCAATTGAATTTCCTCTATTGAATAACGATTACTTTTAATAAATAGTTATTGCATTGGTATCTTCACCCATAAACTAAATAGCCATGGTAATAGGTAATAAAATATTAGTATTTTTTATTTATAAATAATAAAAAAATAATTTAATTTTAAATTTCAAATAAGATTTTTAACCGATATCGTCACGTCACGTGTCATTATTCGAAAGTACAATTTTTGTGAATAGATTTTGATAAGTTTTTTAACCAATTTCGTCCAGCAACATGTCCTTACCTATTTAGAATCGTTGAAAATACTGAAATATAGTGTAAGGTGGGAGAAAATGGTAAGGTATTCAAAAAATATATATATAATTTTATTTTTATTTTTTTTGAATTTTTAATTAGTTTTTTTAAAAATTATTAATTTAATTAATATGGACCGTCAGATTACAAAAAATTTGAAATCCAACAGTCTAGAATGAGACACGTGGCCTACCCAAACATTTCAGATTTTTTTCTTTTTTCTAAAAAAATTTTAAAGCCGAAAAAACTAGAACGTTGATTTGGAAATCAAACGATCTAGATTAAAAGTAACTGGGTGGGGCTGACATGCAGGGCCATCATTTGAAAATATGCCCGAGATGCGCCCCCACGCACGCCTGACTCAAATTTTTTTAGAACGTGGCTGACGTTCTGATGACGTCAGCCTAACGTCATTTCCCCTCAGGCACTTAGGCCTTGGACTCCCACGTGCTTCTCCTTAGCCCAATAACCTGAATGGGCTGGAGCTAGTTTGGGAGGCAATTAGATTGGAAATGGAGCTTGTCCACCGGGCTAAAGAGCACGCTGGATGTGCTCTTAGGTTTAGAATTGGTTTTTCCTACCTTATGGTATGGCAATAGATCACATTCTTTTATTCTTTTTATTCTTTTTTTTTAATACTTTGATATTTTTACACTAGGGAAATCTCGTGGATGACAAATTTGATACCAAATTAGATTATCCATTGTGTGGCTTAGCCGAACTCCCCATCCTCTTGTTATTCCTTTTATTCTTTATTTTTATAAATCTTAAGAGAACCTCAACGATGCGAGGAAAAGCTTTATTAATCAGTTCAAAAACATTTTAACGAAGGAGACGTAAAACCTGACCCCTACTAGAAACATTTTCAAAGAAAATAAAAATATCTCGAAAGAAGCTACTTTTTGGTGAAAGTAACTTCTAAGTTAGTTGTTAAGATCATCCGTCTATGCACTCATCATTTTGTATTTGAATTCTCCTCCTGGTAATTTAAATGAATTTAATGCGGTTATCAAATTGTTTGTAAAAAAAAAAAAAAAAAAAAGTTACTTTTGTTATGGCTCTTTTCTTCTTATGATATGATGTTAGAGTTCAATTGTTCATCGACAATTTATGGGTGGTTGGCTAAGCTTTGTTGCGAACTTGCTAGTTCAATTAAGAAATTTAAGGGTCTTAGCTAATGGGTTGGGGGCCATTTGGGCGTACAAGAATTTATTATCTAGGACTTAGCACGTTTAATTGTTGATGGACTCCAGCAGAATTTATTGTTAATTGGACCTGGCTAACAATTTTGGGCCTTCTTTACCGTCACTAAAAACTACTTTCCAAAAGAAAAATAAATAAAAAGTTTCACTTTCTTATTTTGCCTACAAACTCATGAATATTTTATTCAATGGGAGAATTTGTTAGCCCAAGCTGTAATTAGGGGAGAAACTTGGGTAAGGCGACCTAATTAGGGTAACTCTCACATTAAAGAGAGTTAACTTGGAGTAGGTGAAACTAAAATATAGACAATTTCACGTTTTTGTTAGAGAATATCAAAGAATGACAGTTGGCATTTCTACTTAAATTTTTCTCCTAAACTAGACTACCTGAAAATAAGACATAATTAATCTTGCAGCCAAGTAGGCAGTAATTTTCTCTTCTACCATCGATTGCTGTGAATATTTAAATAACAGAATATATAGCAAATCAAAGCAAAAACAACAAAAATAAAATGCTAAAATAAACAAATTGTATGAAGGATTTGACCAATTCATAGCTTTTGCTTCTTCCTTCAACTTTCCAAGCTTTACAAGCAGAGTCAAAATAGCCTCACACATTTCTGAGGCATCAGCCTCACCAGGGCTCTTTTTCTCTGCTGGGAGTTCGTGCTTCATGATGGACTCCTTTCGCTTCTCGTATGTAAGATCCTCCAATGCCCGAATGTCACCCTATGAGTGCAACAGAGAGCAATGAACAAACCCACATCAAAATGATTGAAAGAAAAACATTGAAGATGCATTTGGAAATTGAAAAGGGATGCTTATTAGGAAAGGTCTTGAAAACATCAAACATTGGATTGAGTTCACAAACCTCGACAAAGGGAAGCCTTAGATGTCTGTTTTGTAAAAAGTAGCTATTACCTTAATTAGCTTGCACATCGAGCTCCATGATCCAACAGGTTTCTTTGTCAGCAACCGGGCCTTCGCGAAACAAAATCAGAAGCCAAGGGAGTGCCACCGTATGGGCTTTGTACTAGTGCTAAACCAGCAACTTTGTCTTTCAAATCACCAGTAGATTGACAATGCAGCTGCAGCATCCACACCTCCCTTGCTGTGCCCTAGCAGCATAACACGCTTACCAGATCCCCAGTAAAGCTCCTCTATATATTGCTTGAGTTCCCATGCATTGTGTGCAACATATGCCTTCGTACAAAAAAAAAACATATGAAAAAAGAAGACAAATATATTTTAAAAACATATAAACATGCAGTCATTCAAGAAAATTTTACAAGACAGGTCAATCTTAGTTTACAATGATCAGTAATCAAGCATTACCTCGCTGTGAATTTTTGCAATATGGCACGCTAAACCCATCTTCGAAAAGAATTTCTTCATTCCAACAAAGTACAAGGGGCCACGGTTGCTAAGGAGGCCTGAAAAATCAAAGTCCTGTAACTATAGGCGCAAATGAGCTAAATGTGCATTGAACAAGGAAGAAGCACAAAATCAAAAGTTGGTGCAAAATAAATCTTCTATACCTGGAATTAGTAGATAAACAAATGAGCTGGGGAGTTTATGCTCTCCATTCCTGAAGTATGCAACATGACATACAAGCAATAAGAATATATAAATATATGAAGACTAGTAAACACACTAACAAATTGAAGACAGTTCTTAACGATCCAACAGTCTAGTGCACCCGAGCTTATTATATTAGTTTGGTACCTAATTCCTGCAAGCAATTCCAAAAATCTTGCTGTACCATCCTCCACACCAGGCATGCCGTGAGTGCGCTGCAACCATCCAATATCATTGATGAGCCTGGCAATGATTTCTGTACTCGAGATGCAATGCCGACAAATGCAAAAATGAATGTTAACCTACGAGAACCTAAAACAATGAACGATGACATGTAACTTACTCCAAGTAAAATAAAATCCAATCTGAATTAAAACTAAAAGAAACTATTTATAGACTATGAATATGAATTCATCGGTTTGCAATTTTGTATAATTTGAATCTGCTTGTTTACCTACAAAGTCGAAGATGGGTACATCTAACGTATGCCATGGAACATCTGCAAGAAGACATTGCCAACCTCCAGGCAAATTGTAAACCATGTAATGGCAGTACTAACCTACATCAGTTCACTTAAAACTTAAAAAGTAGATGGGATCATGACTTTTTCTCATAAATTGGACCAAATGGTATTACCCTTTAAAAATGAATGGAACAACTGCATAACTGGAATTGGATGCTACAATTTCAGATCTAGTGTCTTCCCTGGGCTCTGATGCTCTTTCACAGATTCCAGGGTTTTGACCAGAAGTACAAGGTTTTGAAGACGATGAACAACCTTCAGAAAATGAATTACAAACACCGTGTCTCAATGATCTTAAAAGCTGTCCGGCAGAATTGATCAGCAAATCATCCGAGTATCTATCAGCATCTCTGTGCGTGAGATTCTCTGCAATAACGTCATTTCCAAATCCATCCATTATGTTATCAGAATATAACATTATGCATCAGTATACATGTAAGCGTAGAAAAAATTACTCACTGATAAATTGAACAAAGCGACGACTAATATAACTAGCCAATGTCAATAGATGGGTGAAAATGTCATATTTCGACGAATAGAATCCCAAGCTATCGAAAAGAAAACTCGTGTTCCTCACAGTAACATCATAGACCTGATACCATTAAATACAATGTTTGAATCAAACCTACACAAAACTACAGATAGATGCCAAAAATCAAACTTCAAAGAAATTAAAGCTCAATAAGTTAATTATAACTTTGTTGCTATTCTCAATATGGACCGGAAGTTGCTTCCGAGTTCAAACATGCTAATGTAGATTAGATGGCGGAATGGATTGAAGATTAAGTCAAAAGGCGCAAAAATAATAGTTACAAACTTACAATAGAGAAGAGATTACAAAATATACTCTCTCACAGAAAAAGTAGAGAACATCTGCAATAATGCAGAATTGTAAAGTCGAAACTACTTACTGTAACAGGCATTTCAGATATTTCATTTTCAAAAAACACATCGCCCATTATCTCTTTGAATCCTGAATTTACAACAAGAAAACTAAAAAGTTTGGAACTTTGACACAATTAAGGTATAACAACAAAAAACCCAGATGAGCAAATCAATCATATGAAACAAAAAACGCAACAAAACAACTTCATTCTTTCAAACAAAATTTAAGTAAAAGATCAGAAACATATCAACTTATAAGCAAAGGAGGACGGTTAGAAAACCCCTGAAGCAGAAGCAAAGGCAATTCAGACTGTGGAATCAAGGGCAGTTGAATTTATAGAGGGAAAAAAAAATCAAGTTAATGAATGCGAAGGACATGAGAGAAGTGGATTCCTGGGAATGCTACCAACCGATCGAGAAAAGAGGGAGTCATGGGGGATATCTATATATTAACATTCATTGTCATTCAACAATCTTCTAATTTAATCCCAAGAGAAATGCTAAGGAGATTCACAGTTTATCGATCATTTTCGGATAAATATTTTGTGATAATATGCAAAAAATATGAGGTGGGGCCCACCAGAGAAGACGTCGATGTCTCTCAATGATAACTCGATCAAAATTCAAAGTAGAAAGCTCGCTCGTGTGTGAGAGGA
The DNA here is from genome assembly GCF_963583255.1 of Pyrus communis. Classification (NCBI taxonomy): domain Eukaryota; kingdom Viridiplantae; phylum Streptophyta; class Magnoliopsida; order Rosales; family Rosaceae; genus Pyrus; species Pyrus communis. The sequence continues at coordinate 12,491,144 of NC_084803.1, read as the reverse complement.
GAAGAAACATGCGGCGTGGAAATAATTGAATACCTGGAAAAAAAAAAAATTCAAACTATATACATTATGATACCAAGTGTCTCGGGTCGTGTTCCTAGTACCTTAAAATTTCTCGGCATGGAGATATGTCATTGCTGAATGAACCGTGCTGGGAATCCAAGTCAAACTGTCAGTTATGTTACGACTAACATGACTGCGGTCTCTAAGTTTATCACGCACGGACGTGATAGGACTGGGGAAATTCCACCATGCGTTCATGATTCATGCAAGTCCTTTTCATTTGAGCAGCTCAAGTCATTTTTGGATTGTGGTTAATTTCGAGTAATTTTTCTGTGATGTCATACCATGAAGTAGGTTCATAACAAGCACAGCATATTGTGATTGTCGGGAGCAACTTACTTAGCACAGAACACTGCCATGCTGATTTATGTGCCTTGAAAGTACTCCTCGTGTCTGTCACGCTCTAAAGACTTATCTTTGGCACTTTCGTTTGGCTTGGTAATCACTATGTATACTTAACAAAAAAAAAGAAAAAAAAGATAGCTTTCAGGGGTGAGTTTCTTGCTCGTAGTAAAAAGTAAGAATAGTTTGAGCTTCTGGGATTAGAAGAAAAATTATTTACGAAACAGGAAAATGTGAAATATGTAAGTGAAACTGGCAAAACAGATGAAAAACTTTACTCACAGTTATTTCTTGGTGTAGCATTTAAACAGACTATTTCTACAACATCACAGGGAGAATAAAAAGCGACCGGAAACCGCCTCATTTCTATTTCATGAGCTAGCATCTCCACCTCTGCTCGTTGGGAAAATTCAGCAAAACTTACCGGAGTTTTATCTGAAAAACTCGGTTGTACCAAATCGAATGAAGTGTCATGTGGAAGAGATCATACTTGAGGGGTTTAGGATGCCACAGAAAATGTTTTTGAATCTTCCTGACCCCTAGTTGCAGCTGAAGATACTTCTCTTCTGGTATCGAAACAAGTATCTCTTTCAACTTTGGAATGTCTTTCTCTGCGAGAATTACAGAGAATGCCCCCCAATCCAAAACCTCGAAAAATGGCGGCACAAAGTTGTCAGATATGATCACAGGTACGCACTCATAAAATATTGCTTCAACCACTCGCGGGCTGTTGACCTCGAAACCCTTGGGGCATATACAGTATTTGCTGTCCTGCATGTGGTGGATGTAATTCATTTTGCTTGCAACACCAGGAGGCATTGGACCAAAGATCTTCATATCGGGGTCTTTGTCCTTCCAGTGCTCCAGCAGAATTGGACGTAAGTAGCCATGCATATTTCCAGCATAAAAGGCAAGAATCTCCCTCCGAGAAGGAGGTTTGCCTCCAAGATCTCTAAGGGGATTTCTTGCTGAACGAACATATGTTTCTGGAAGAGACACATCCCTTCCTATTTTGAAGCCAGAAGTTAGATCAGCATTGCAAAGCGCCTTGATGCAGAGTTCCATGTGGTGCCTTGTTTCATATGGAGCCTATAAAAGTCAAACTCGCATGTTAGAAAGGCAGGCACGCAGAGACACACGCATGTAAGAAATACATTCGTGTGGGCAGAAACAGTACCCATTTATAGACAGAACATATGGTACCCTACTTTTAAAAATGGTGCTTGGTCAGTTTAAACAAAGTCCAAAGTTAAGGACTGGTTAAGTAAACGGTAAACCTCGCTGGCCATTATGATAGGATTTATTTTCAAGAGATTATTGGCATTACTTCATGAATCTCGAAACCATTCGTGGAATCCTATTTTACTATCTTAGTATCAATATCTTATCCCTAATAACGAAGCAGATATTAGTCACGCAGGAAAAAGTAAGAAAAAAGAAAGGTTCATGTAGAGCATACCCAGTCATGACAAGCAACAAGAAAATGATCTGCCCCACCAGTTCTGTTAAAATAAGGATACTTTGCTGCAATTGTTTCAGAATATTCCTTCAGAAATTGGCGTAGGTTTGTACGGTTGTGAGAGTTCCGTACGTATAGAGCGTACTCTAGCATCCGCGAACTAAATGGCATATAAAACAGATGAGCCTTGCGTGGATCCTTCACAAGAAAGCGCTTATATCCCTTCATCAGTTTCATGAACCATCCTTCTGAAGCATATAATCCCTTGAGTATTGGTTGATGAAAGATCGGCTTTTTTCCCTCCTTGTAGATATATATTTTCAGTGTGCGTTCCATAAGTTCATAACTCCTGAGAATGGAACAAAATGTTACTGTAAAAGGAATCACTTTCATTTAGCATTAAAAATTAATTTATCTCTTAAATTCAATTCCAACTACCTTTTAAACATGGAAACATTTCTAAAGAGAGGAGCATAAAGTTCTGGATCATTTATTGCAATAGGAGGACGCTCGACCTGTGACTTCGCAGCTAGAATCTCCTGGTCACGTACAGAGGACCATCGTGGTTTCTACAATCAATGCAAGAAGTTAGGAACCCAAACAAATTGATTGGGGGGTGATTAGATTAGCAGCAGCAATATCTTACTGGTGAATTAGAAGAAACACGCTTCCGCACTAGTATACGATTCATCTCAGATATTGATGTTATCGACTTTGGTGGCAAATCACTCTTCATCTTCTTCTTTCCAGGTCTGGTCATCACTAAACCATTTTTTGAAGCCACAACAACCCTTTTCAAGGAAATAGAACCAACAGAAGTGCTTCTATTTTCTAACAAATTCACTGCAGGTAAAATGAGTGGAGACGATGGAAAAGCAGTATCAAATTTTTTCGCTGTCACGGTTGAATTTTCTTTTGAAGCACCCACGCTAGTAATTTCAGAGTTCGGTAACACAATCTTCTCCAAATGGAAGCCATACCTAGTTTCATCAGCCTTATCCAAAACAGTAACATTTTCTCGATTCTTAATGCTGACTAATGCTAGACTTTCATTTATGACTACAACATTCTCAGACGGAAAATCATCATCTACATTTCGATCAACGTCACTTTCAAAATTATTGTCTATTCCCTTTTCTTCTAACATTAAATCAATTTCCTTATATACATCCTTTCCCTTTGGTTCAGTACCCTGCCTAATTTCTCCTCCAAACATAGAAACATCAATTGAATCTGAAGTATTTACCGTTAGAGGATTGCGAACCATCATGGACTTGGCAGAAGAATGAACAGCGAGGACGCTACCTTTGACTTGCAATGTATCCTTACTCTGTGGCAATAGAGACCGAAGAGCGATTCCATAGGGAAGCAACAGCGACTGAAATGCTAAATAAGTAACAGACAGTACCCCCAAAAGTAAAAGCCACCTCCGGCTCCGGGATTCTATATTGCATAGCTTAGGAAATTGAAATGTGCACCCCATACCAGGTACTAATACTTGCAATGCAGATAATTCAGAGGCTACCGAAACATCTTAACAACGAAAATCACTCACGTGCAAACCAAATCCTGCAAAAGTTCCCACAACCACACAAATTATGCACAATCAAAATCCAACAGTACAGTTCATTAACAGTTAGATCAAAGTCCTGAAATCGGGGTCATAGCGAAAACCGAAACAAAGAGGTTGAAATTCACTAGTTATTAGCACATTAGCCTTTCCAGAACACTCAAAATTAATCACAGAAACTAAAAGTGAAATCTTGCTTAATAGAGCTTGTTAATTAAGGTTAATTAAACACTACACACATGAACATACATAGTCAGAACTTATTAATTAAGGCTAATCTCAACAATGACAATCAGAATCCAAGCAATCCCAATGTAAAATTCAGTTACAATTAGATTAAAAGTTGCCTTCCCACCAAGCATTAGCAAAAAAGAAATGGTATTTCCTGTTTGGTTGCCGTGAAAATGAAATATTTTGACTGACCTGAGAACAGTAAAGCACAAAACTTGAGGCTGGATTTTCTCGGAAGCCAAACAGAAAAACCCCAAAAACTGAGAAGTTGAAGCTTTTTGCAAAGAACACAAGGATCCAAAAGTGAAAACTTTGCAAAGAACACGGATTTTTCCTTTTTTAGGGGGAAGTAAGGAGAAGAGCACGGATTTTCGGAAGTCCGTTCGAAGAAAAAAGAGAGAGACTCTCTCATCGGTCACAGTCGCATCCAATTGCTATTTTGAAATAATCTTTTTTCTTAAATAAAATAAAATACTGGTTTTACTGTGGCACTGTTCAGACTACCATTATTGGGGAAGAAGGAGTGAGACTCTCCCACCAGTCACAGTCGCATCCAATTGCCATTTTAAAATAATCTTTTTTCTTAAATAATAAAATACTGGTTTTTTATTTCCTTCTTTCTTTTGTGTATTATTTTTTATCTTATTATTTCAATAAAAAAATAATATAAAATATTAATATAGATTAACTTTAACCATTCAAGTAGGAGAATAGTGAAAAGAGCAATTTTCGGAAGGGAGAATCCTCCTCCCATTGTCGGTGCCAAAATTAATTTCTTCTGTCCATCCCGCTGAATAGTTAAACCTACAAGAAATGGATGAGTTTTACGAATATTTACTGCTCTTGTATATATTACTTAACTACTGAGTGAAGAGTTGGATGTGCACCAAAGATTCAATAACTAAAGATTTAATTGGTAAGGATCTCTACAAAGTCATGATTTTATCGTTTGAATGAAGATTAAGATGTGTGTCAAAGATTTAACATCTAAAAATTCAACGGTTAAACATCTACCCAACAATGAAAGATGTGTTTGTATCTTTGATTTTGTTTAAAATATTTTCTTGTAAATTAAAGTAGTTTAAAATATCACTTGTTTAATTTGCCAAAACATACTCAACAGCAAAAAAAGATGATGACATCCCGACTATGTTAATGGTAAAGGTACACAAAAGTTTAAGACTCCCTTGCATTTTAGTCTCTTCCAATTGAACCAACGTCAGCAGCAGCCTCCGGATTCCAATGTTCCAAAATCTATGGGTTAGAGCAGCAGCAATAGCTGAAAGAAAAGATTATACATTTACTATCAAAACCCAGAAGAACAGAAAAGAATTATGATTTTAAAATTAAAATTTGAGAAGAAAAAAAAAACTCCATAAATTTAAAGAAAAACTAATGAAAAGGGTCTGAAAATTTTGAGTTTTAACGATAAGGATAAAATAAAGGGTAAAATGAATTGTACTAGAATTGATTTTTTTATTGTAAAAATATGATTTTTCGTTAAAATAAACTGTATTATGAACTTTTCGTTACTGTTACTGCTACTACTTGGTCATAATGTTATAATCTTGGAATACTCCTACGCTGGAAGTGGAAGCAGTAGGGTACTGCTTTCAAATGCCCTTTCTGTTTCATATTATTTACGGTAAAGCCAACTCTTTCGTCGTCCATGAGTTGTACGCACAGTGAAAACGTCGACAATGGCGAAGAAACAGAGCACAGAGTGATGCAGATATTGATTTACGACACGTGGCATTTTGTTTGCGGAAGGTGAGGATATGAGTATAACCACGGCACGCCGTTTAATCTTCTCCCTCTGCTTTGGCTGTTGGCAGTTAGATCTTCAAAACACAAAACGAATGAACACAATGTGAAAGAATTGATGATGCAAGTCATGTGTTTTATACCTTGATAAAAATTGATTTGTTTGCATGATGTGTTACAATAAAACAAAAGTTATAATGCTTGTTTGAATTGATATTTTAGGTTAATTAAATAAGGTGCTATATGTTTTCTGTTCTGTGAATGCTATAATTTCATTTATTTGAGATATTAGAGTAAACTAAATTGCTTAATTTGAACATCGTTGTACCTGCATAACGACATAAGAGTACATAAAAATTTTCTCATGTATCATGTCCGAAAACAATTCTTCTAACAAACATAACAAACAAACTAGGGCAAATCAAAATTTGACCACTTTGTCATAAATATTTGTATGGATTCATTGTCTCAATTTAAGACGGAAAGCAAACTGTCACAAATTTAGAAGGTTTTGAAAAAGGCTTGAAAATTATCTGGAGGGGGAGATGAATTGCGTTCACAACCAGAATTTCAACTAGAGTCTCCTATGCAAAAAAATTTGTAGTCGTACACGTAGTTTACCCATTCCTAGCGGACTACATCGATGTCATTTCTAGTTTAGTCCAGTTTGTAGTAAACACTAACACGTATTACTAATTAAGTTAGGAACTCACTCAACCAACCATGTAGATGCTTGCTAAATATTATTACGAATTGTACACTTAATTACCTTTGTAGGGAAGTTGTCGAAATCTTCAATCAAATTCATGACATAATATCCACATTCGGCGTTGGAGTTGGACGATAAATATAAAAATCAGCCAGTACAACTTTTTAAGGTCAATTCATCTCATATGACAAGTTTCATTGTAAATTGTATAAAGAAGAGGTACGAAGGGAATAGTGGTATTTTTTAGCCCGAAATTGACGAATTCTTTTTGGAATCGACAATCAAAGAAAAACTATGTTTCTACATTTTTCAATCAAATTGTCTTATTTTTCTTTTGCTAAATTAAAAATTAAAAATAAAAGATTTCAAAGGTTGGGTTGTGTATACTAATTATGTTTGGGTAAATTTCAATTAAAAGGTTCTACTTTAATGTTACGTAATATTAAATATTATGAGCATCGAATGATATGAATTCACGGTACCATAATAAAAACAATAATTTAAATTAATCTAGGACAAACAATGCTCATAATATTTAATAACATTGAAGAATTTTACTACGTAAGGGTGCCCAAAGAAAATGGATGTCCAAATATGTATTGGGTGTAAACAAATTTTCCCTACCAAAATGATAAAGACTAGAATTCGAATTGTCTCATGAAATACTTTTACTAGGGTGCATTTTTGCTACCCACATTCTCTCGTGTATGCTACCCATCCTATTATAGTATGTTATGTGTCTCTCACTTAATCAGAGTTAACTGTGATATAAATTTTTGAAGAATTGAAGAAAATAAATTGTTAATGCACAAAATTGGGTTGATTTTGGACCAACTAAATCTGACCGTAAATCACACACACGCACTATAACACAATGATATATCATGGTTCACCCTAAGAACAAGCCCAACATTGCTGGGTGCTCGGGGGACATGCCAGAGAAAAGGGGCCCGAGGCCCTATGGACCGGCTTCAGCGTTGGAGAGCCCGAGTGGAGGTGGAGGCCCGAGCTTCGGGCTCGTGGAAAATTGCCAGCCCGATAGCCCGAGTGGATGTGACGCCAGGCGCGTGCACCCCACTCGCGCGTGGGGGCGCGCCGCTGACACAAAATCAGAAAAAAAAACAGTGCTTTTCAGTTACCGTTGGGAAGCCACGTGGCTTCCCACGGTCCGTTCGATCTCAACGGATCTTTAATTTGGACCGTTCGATCTCAACGGTAAAAAAAAAAAATCTTATTTAATATCCACCGTTTGATCTGAGATCAACGGTGGATATTAATATGCTTTATAAATAAAAAATAAAAGAAAAAAATAGTTTTAAAATTAAGAAAAGTTACCGTGGTGACACGTGGTGTGACAGCCCGTTCTGAATATTTTAAAACGTACGCATGAAAAGACGATTTTGCCCCTAGTGTGATTTTTACGTTGTGAAATTGTTTTGAGTTGGTGTGGCTGGTTGTGGACCACACACACACTTCCCATAATTTCCCTCACCCTTTCCCCCTATCCCTGCACCCATCCCGTGCCATTTCCCTTCCCATTTTCATACCCATATGTACGGACACACTCCAAAACCACCCAAATCTTCACAGATCGAAGAAATAAAGTACATATCCATGCTCGTGAGGTCCATTGGAGTCCAACCATACCTATTTCAGGTAAGGATACCTTCGTTTTCATGTCGAACTCGGGATACCCCGATTTTGTCACTGTTCATGCACACGTAAATTCTTATGTTTTTGGGAATTTCAAGCTTGTAGGAAGCTTGGTGAGGTCCTTAGGAGGCTCGGGGTGGTTCGTTTGAAGGTTTTGGACTTCGGGATCGTGAGTTTTGAGGTTGGCCGGAGTTTGGGGTATTTTCCCGGTGAGATTTCATGGATTTTAGCACTTGAAAGTGGTATGATTTTGTTCCTCTCGTTGTAAGCTTCATTTTGGTACCAATTTTGTGAAATTTGGTTGAAAAACGAAGAAGATAGGACGATTTGAAGTTTTCCCGATTTTCCGGCGCCGGAGCCTCGCCGGAGAAGACGACGGAATATTCCGTCAGTTTGGACGGAATATTCCTAACGCTGTTGATGGAATCCGTTAAAGTTAACGGAATATTCCTGACGGCGTTAACTGGCGCTGTCAACGTGCCAGGCACGTGCTTGCGCGTGACCGGCGCGTGTGGTCGTGCCTTGGCCGGCGCGTGGGGGCGCGTGCGGCGGTGAAAAATTATTTTAAAAATATGGGGATGTTCCTGAGGTTGAGTAGATCACGTTGGTGTATTCATACACCCCATTTGAGCATTGTATGAGAAGTTATTTCTTAAATTTGGTTATGTGCTTTAAAATTAACGTTTTTATAGTTGTTTCGCATATAGGTGATACTTATCCCGATGACGAGCGTGGTCACTCGAGCCAGGGGGGTTACGACCCTTCCACATACCAGTGAGTGGGCTTTTGGTTTTCCGTATATACCTATATACTATACTTTTCCCAGAAAGTGAAATGAAATGTTTATTCGTTTATATGTCATGCTTATAGTTTGTCATTGATTTACACATTATGAATCGCATATATTTATATATGTTTGGTGCTGCGGACGCACAGGTAAGTGCCAGGTGAGTTATGATTTATGTTTACATTCAGTAGTGATTTGAGATGCTTAGAGAGCTCATAACCTGCACCCCACGGTGTTAGTGTTCCCGTCCAGAGTTGGGCACAGTCATTCACGTGATGTTCACCTCCTGCACCACATGCTCAGCTTGGATCCAAGTTAGGTGCACAGTCCTGTCGTACAGACCACTCTAGGTGGTTTCGACTCGTAGGTGACCCGCGATTATTTGCCCAGCCTTCACGTGATCATAGCACTTGAGCGTATATATATGTTACACCTAGGCTTGTCGTACAGACCACTCTAGGTGGTTCCGACTCGTGTGCAGGTCTAGTTAGTGAGATTGAGATTTGAGTTCTAGATTCAGCCGTACAGGTCACATTAGGTGACTCCGGCTGACAGATTATGTGTTGTTGATGTGGTATTACCTGAGTACTTGCATTTTTCTTTGAGGTATTGGCATAACATTTTCCTGAGTATGACTTATATATATATATATTCTATTTTCTGGGAAGTATACAGGTTTTACGGCGAGGGGTTAGAACTTATTTATTAAATGGTTTTTGAAAAGCTTTGTTTTTGCCTACTCACGTTTTTGTTTTGCGCCCCTCCAGGTTCTAGTTGGCTAGCATGTTTGGTGGTTTCCCTGAGGATTTCCCCGACATATCTGACAGACGATCAACAGTGTAGGACCACCTTCGGGTGTGCTTTTGTTGCGTCGTTTTCTCCTGAACTGCATTAGGCTTTTATGCTCTGAACTTAGTGTTCACACTTGCACTTGTTCATTATTACTTTGTGTAAAGCTAGTTTTTATTTATTCGTACTATTTATATTACTATTTTATTAGCTTCCGCACTGTGCACATGGTTACGTCACTTCCACGTGATGACCAGCATACCTTGATCTCGATCGGGGTGTGTCACGTGGCACAATCTGGAGTGTTGGAATTCAAATTTTTTTATATCCAACGACAGAGATTAATTAGTTGAATAAAAATTTAAAAAAAATTGTAAAAAATTAAAAAAAAAATCTGAAATTTTTTTTTTAAAAAAAATTGTTTTTACTTTTCTATAAATCCCTTCTCATTATCATCTACCTTACATAATAATTTCATATTTTCTCAACTACTTTCAATCACATTCCTTTCTTTGTCTCAAAGTTTGAATCCATTTTTTTTCAACAAAATGACTACTGGTGCAGGTACGAATTAAAGATCCGTTGACCTCATACGTGACTTTTGGTAGTATGGTCCATCGTACATACGTCTGTTGACCTCATACGTGACTTTTGGTGCCTTTCCTTGTAGGACATCGTTAAACACTGGGGATTGGGCAAGGACGTTGATGTCATTTTGAGCTTCCGGAACCCCGAAAAAGTCGTGCTAAATCTATGTATCAAAAGATGCTACCGTCTCCAGAATAATACTTTTTGCTCCTTTTCTGTCCCCATAAGCGCCTTGTCATGCACTTGGACAGTTTTTCCACATCCAGTGCATACAATCAATGCTTCCAATCATCCCAGGAAAACCACGCATCTTGGCCTTCTTTAGAAGCCGTTCCAAGTCCATGTTTGTAGGTTTGCGGAGATACTCAGCGATGTAGATAGATTCGATTGCTCCGCAAAACCTCATCAGGGACTCAAGAATGGTTGATTTCCCCATCCTCGTTATCTCATCCACTTCGTCTGCAGATACTCCATATGCAAGCATCCGCAAGGCAGCAGTAATTTTTTGCTCAGGTAGGAGACCCATAACACCAAAAACATTCTTCTTTTGCACAAAGTAAGAATCATGGTTGCAAACAACAGGCATGATTTTGTTGAACAAATGTCGTTCCATTCTAAAACGTCTAAAGTACGTATCAGGGAATGCATTATTAGGGATAAAATAATCGTCCAAGAGTTCCATAACTCATCGTTGCCTGCTTCTATCAAGGTTTCCGGAACGGCTGGGCCTGCAGATCTGAGCCACAACTTGGATGACTCGACGGGAATGTGAGGCTCTGCCCATTCTTACTTCGTCATCTCTCCTTCTACGCTCCTCATCCTCTTCATTCTCATTTTTTGCCCCCTGGTGATTGAACATTGCTTCTGATTGGTTAAACAATTCTTCCTCTTCCTGATCGAGTTCCTACATCATCCTAGAGGAAGAAGAAGACATTGTAAGAAAGAAGCAGAAACTATGAATAATGATAGAGATCTTGAGAAAATTGGTGTGAGATTTGTGAGGATGGATGGTGGATTATATGGAGGATTCAGAAAGGATTAGGTTGTAGATAATGCCATGTGGCATGCCGTCATTCGTTAAAAATCTGATGGAAATCTATCCTCAAAGATTGTAAACAGATTATGACACGTGGCGTGACGTGATTGGTTAATAATCTTATTAGAAATCCATCACCAATAATTGTATTTTTGGATAATGACACGTGGCATAACGAGTACGATTAAAAAATTTATCGGAAATCCATCCCCAATAATTGTCTTTTCGGATTTTATGACAAGTGGCGCAATGACAACGATTAAAAATCTTATCCGAAATTACAAATAAAATTATTTTGTATTATTTAATAATACTTCGGATAATGACACGTGGCGCAACGAGAACGATTAAAAATCTTATCCCAAATTACAATTAAAATTATTTTATATTATTTTATAAATAAAAAAAACAAATATTTTATTGCCTATTGCCAAGGCTATTGAAGTGTAACGGTGGAGATGCAAAAGTTATTGCCAGGGTTATTACTGTTCATTAAGGGAAGTTACTGTTCATAAGGTGGATTGAATAGTGAATAGTTTGGGGGGAAGGCTCCAACGCTGGAGTTGCTCTAAGTTGGGGCTATCTCCACACTAGTGTTGATACGGTTTCACTATGTAAATTGAGGGTTATAATGTACATGGAGGCTATAGAGGCTAGGGTTTGCTCTCTTTGCCATCCTTTTCTATCCCCTAAAGTGAGGGTGAATGATTCCTTTTATATAATAATGTTTCATTCCCCTCTTACGTACATCATGAGCTAAGTAGTGAAGCTCAAATATTGACGCCCAATATATGTTACTACATAAATTATACTCAAACAAAAATAAAATGTAAGAAAACCAACAACCCCAACCCAACCTCGTGAAATGCACCCTCCTTTCCTTCCATTGTCTTCGACTCAACACCCACCACCACTCCTATCACCCAACGGCGACAACCACCCACCTCGCCACCACCTTTTCATGGATTCTCTATGTGGCTACCCTCATGGCTTTCTGGCCTTTCACACATTTCATTTGATGAAAATTTTATGTTGTAAAAACTTAATATTTTGATCCAATTGAAATGTGTGAGATGCACAAATGTTTAGAAAATTAAAAGTTTTAAAATATTGAACATTCTTTAATTAATGTGTTGGTAATGTACTTAAATCGACAGAATTAAAGCAAACTAACCGATCAATAACTATTTGGTTTGGTTCGATGGTAATGGAACAATCGAACCAAATCTGTTAATGCCAAATCGAATTAAATCGATCCGGTCCACCCTAGCTGGGATGGACATGGCCGTTGGCAGTTAGCGCCAAGTTAAACCTTAAACCTCTCCGTCTCTCTCTCTCTCTCTCTCTCAAATCTTGCCTGCAAAACTCAAACTTTGAAACGCCATGCTATCAGCTCCTGGGACGTCGTTTTCACTGATTTGCATCCAAAACCCAGCAAAATGACACTTTTCTGCTAAAAGTGTGAAGCTTTCGGCTTCAATTTGAGCAACCCAGCAAGAAATGGCGCTAAATTTGCCCACTTCCTGTCCCATTTTCGCGCCACTATTGAACCCGAGCCCGACCAACAACCCGAATCAGCACCGCCCTCCAACGGAGGTCCGGTTCGCTCGGTGGAACAATGCCAACGCCGAGAAATTCAACCAGCGCCGGAGGGCCCAGCAAGAAATCGAGGACGATATTCACCGGGAGCGCCGATTCGAGTCCGCCACCAGAATTGCCACTCTTTCCGACTCTGCCACTGACACCACAACCGCCGCGGCCAACGCCACCACGAGTAGTGAAACATATAAATCCATCGGCACGCCGTCGTATCCCTCGAGCCCTTCAATCCAAGGCAAGAAATCCAAGTACTCTAAAAACCCAAACCCTACCGATTCGCACCCCGCATTCCGCCGAATCATACGACCCACGAAGCTCTCGAAAATCCCGAGGGAGAAAAAACCAGCAGTCGACAGAAAAGCCGACATTTCCATCGGCGACGATGGGCTTTCTTACGTCATCGACGGAGCCCCGTTTAAATTCAAGTACAGCTACACCGAGACCCCTAAAATCAAGCCCATAAAGCTCCGGGAACCGCCGTTCGCTCCATTCGGGCCCACCACGATGGACCGGCCATGGACGGGTCGGGCCCCATTGCCGGCGAGCAAGAAGAAATTGAAGAAATTCGACTCGTTCCAGCTGCCTCCGCCGCACAAGAAGGGGGTTAAGCCGGTGCAATCTCCGGGACCGTATTTGACCGGATCGGGTCCTAAGTATGTGAAGTCCAGGGAGGAGATTTTGGGAGATCCCCTGACGGTTGAGGAAGTTAAGGACTTAGTTAAAGGGTGTATCAAAACCAAGAGGCAGTTGAATATGGGTATATCTAGAGATAATCTTCTTCCTTTGTTTTTACAGCCTTCATTTGAGTTATTGATTCATGCTTGGTGAGATTGTGGAACTGGAGAGAGTTTCGATTTGGGTTTTCGATGATGAAAGTTTTCGACTTTAGAACTTCGAAATGCAGGGAACTAGTAGGAAAGGTTATGAGTTTTTAGTCTGTGATTCAGTTCATTTGGATTTTGTAGGTAGAGATGGTTTGACTCACAACATGTTGGATAACATACATGCTCACTGGAAGCGCCGGAGAGTGTGCAAGATTAAATGCAAAGGAGTTTGTACAGTCGACATGGAGAACGTGTGCGAGCAATTAGAGGTTGGTTTCTCCTTGCTGAATGGATATGTTTGCAGATGTGCTTTTCTTCCGGTGTAGTTGAATATGCTCGTCGTTGTGCTTGGATATGGAGTAGTTTGAGTAATAGTAACTTATGATTCTTTTTATTTGTCTTTTAAGTTAATCATTCTTGGATCATATATTATTTGACAGGAAAGAACTGGAGGGAAGATCATTTACAGGAAAGGTGGAGTGATATACCTTTTCCGAGGCAGAAACTACAACTATAAAACTCGTCCTAAGTTTCCTCTAATGCTTTGGAGACCTATCACTCCTGTATATCCTAGACTGATTCAGCGGGCACCTGAGGGTCTAACAGTAGAAGAAGCATCTGAGATGCGTAAGAAGGGACGGAATCTGATACCAATATGCAAGCTAGGTACCATGCATATACCTTGAATTTATTCTGAATAATAATGGCAATAAGAATGTTTCAGGTTTGGTCTCAAGTAAACTGATAATGTGTTGTTTGATTTTAACAGGGAAAAATGGTGTATACTCTGAATTGGTAAAAAATGTCAGAGAGGCCTTTGAAGAGTGTGAGCTAGTTCGGATAAATTGTCAGGGGATGAACGCGAGTGACTACCGAAAAATAGGTGGTAAACTAAAGGTATGCTAAACTTACAGTTTCCTTGTTTAGCAAAACATTTCTCACGTCGTGATGATTTTCATAACAAAGCAAGTTGAGCAATGTTCTTTACTATGTGAATGCAGGATCTTGTCCCTTGTGTGTTACTGTCATTTGAACTTGAGCACATTCTTTTGTGGAGAGGACGGGAATGGAAGTCTTCTCTTCCAAATCCAGAGAATGATCTCAAGGAAGTCAAAGAGTCTAATGTAGATGGTTCAACTTCAATTGCATCAACATCACGTGCTTCTGAAGTTGTGGGTGCAGAGGGAAGTAAGGATCTCTCGCCATCACAATATGTTGGGCCATGTGCCACAGTTGATGGGGTTTCTACCGTTGGAGGAACCTCTGAAACTGAACCCATTTCAGATGTTGAAGGCTATATAAGCAATGAATCAGAAGCTAAAATGAATGCTGATAACAGCTCAACCATACCAGACAATATCCACTATGCTGCTGATAAGTCAAAAACTACGCCCCATACATCTGAAATGGAGCCCATGTTGGCTAATGCAGGCTGTGATGATGAAGCATCATCAACCGCAGTAATGGCCTCTGAGGCCATCGCAGTGCCTTTTGGAAACTCTGAAACAAAGTTGGAGTCCATCATGGCAGGTTCTGGAAGCAATGAGAATCCAGAAGATGGTTCAGTAGGCTCAGAAATTCTTAGTGAGCCAGCAAAGCTGAGTGCACCTTGTACAGAGAATGTGCTGTTACTCTTGAATGAAGCTGTTGGTAGTGGGAGTGCACTTATTTTAGACGAGTCGTCGCTGAATGCCGACATTATTTATCAACGGGCAGTTGCCTTCGCGCAGTCTGCTCCCCCTGGCCCCGTGTTTAAGCATCAACGACCCAAGAAAGTAGCAGTTCTAAAGAGAGTAAAGGTTGTGAAGCAAGATGCCGGGGATCCAGAAGTGAAAGAGATAACAGTTTCTGCGAAGACAGGAAGTGAGAAGATTCAGAAGGGTAGTAAAGTTAAAAGAATAAGAGATTTTGGTGAAAATCTAGTAGATAAGGTTGTACCAAAGGGAAGTTTGAGAGTTGATGAACTTGCTAAGCTATTAGCATGAAGTTCCTGAGATGTATTTATGAATGTTAACACAGTTTTTGGTGATACAATATGACACATTATCCTACATGACTTCCTCTCCATATTTCACTTCCCATTTCAGTTTTCAATTTCTGTATTTTGGTCTTGAAAATACAAAACCCCACACATACTGGACTACAGAGGTGTGAGAACAGGAAAGTTGGGGACAATGTCGGTATTGATTAGTAACAGGCCATTGGACTAACTTGGAAATTTTAACATAGTATTAGAGCAGGCTGATCCTATGGTACGATGAATCAACTGACTTGAAGGTTATGCACTTATGCATACTTCACACATTTGACATTTTTACATTTCAGAAAGGTTCTCTTGGTCAACATGTAATAAAAAATGGTTACCTACTCTTTGATTTGATATCAAGAGTAGAGAATAGTGAATTTCCATGATTGGATCGCAACTCTTGATATCAATGATTCAAATCTAGCGGTGGGTGACCATGAATTATTGATAAGTAGGTGACCAAAAGAATGAGACTCTTCCACATTTTAGTTACGACTTAGGGACTTATCCCAAACCTAAATGATATCCATTCCTTAAACTTTGAAAATTCTTGAAACTATTTCTTAATTATTTATAGAACTGGATTTCAGAAAACATTCTATGAATAAGAAATCTGAACAATGTTTTTCGTAATAGCCAGAGAGAGATTGGTTCTAAACTTGTGCTCCTGACTTCCCATCTGGTTGGCTTGGCCTCCCATTGGGTCCAATGTGCTCCCCATCTCCTACTATTCTTTTCCAAAACCAATGTTTCTGAAACAGAAGATATATTTCTTCTATGGGGACCTGCTTTGTTTCTGGCAAGAGGAAGAAGATGAAGGTACTCATAATGATTATCAGACCCGCGAACAGCAGGAAAATCCCATATTGAAGATGGCAAAGCCCCGCGAGGAAACACTGCGCTATCAAGGCCGTGAAGAGGAGATTGACACAGACAACAACACTCTGCCCAGCTGATCTTGTCTCCAAGGGAAACAGCTCACTTGGAACTAGCCAACCCAAAGGACCCCATGACCTTCCATAAGCCAAAACAAATATACAAATGACGATAACAAGGAAGATCCCTATCCCTTTTGGGAGGATTTCTCCTTGTCCAAACTTCAGGGCTAGGGTAATGGCCACAGCAACCTGCATAAAATCAGACATTCTTGTGAATAACTGTATACACAGTAGAAATCCGGAGAAGAACCTCCGTACCACTACTGAAATGTCACTATGGCAGTATCCCAAGCTAATCAAACACTGCCGTGTATTTTAACTTTCCCATGCGACAATACTTGATTGAATTGGGATACTGCCATAGCGGCATCCTAGTTACAGGCATACAGGTAATTATAAGTGGATTTACCAAGCAGCATATCATTTCAGTTCCAGCTTCCAAGAAGAAAGCTCTTCTACCAAACTTATCAACATAACCCATTGAAATGAATGTAGCAACAACGAGTGCTCCACTTGTGAAGACAGATGAGTACAGAGCTGCCCCAGAGCCAAATCCCAAGCTCTGAAATATGACAGGTGCATAGAAGAGGATCGAGTTCATGCCGGTGAGCTGTTGGAATGCAGGGATTCCCAAGGCCCCTATCACCAATTGAGGGCGATTTTTTCGTGTGAGTAGATTCCTAAACGGGTTCTTTATGGCTCGAGCTACATTGCTAGCATCAACCAGGTCAGCAAACTCCGCGTCAACTTTTTTGGTACCTCTGACCTTCTCCAGTATAGTTCTTGCCTCTTCTAACCTGCCTTGCTCTACAAGACTATTCGGGGTCTCAGGAAGAAAAAGACCCCCAACAAACATAAGAACAGCTGGGACCGTAGCTAAACCAAGAGATAATCGCCAGCCCCACGGATGGATTTTATCGGTTCCATAGTTTATCAAGTTAGCAATCAGGATGCCTAAGCAAGTCGTCAGCTGGAAAAGTTGGTTAACTGCTCCTCGAATTTTTGCAGGAGCCATTTCCGAGAGATACAAGGGAACTGCCTGGATTACAGAAGAAGAAAGTTGTTAGTAAATCAGAAATCAAAATGTTGTTATATTTCTTTGGAGGATGGATAGCATAGCATTAGGCTTACCTGATTTCCAAATCCAATGCCAACACCAAGAAGTATTCGTCCGATGATCAGCATTGCAATGTTTTTCGCAGAAGCATTCAGGACTGCTCCTAGAAAGAAGCTGACAGCTCCAACAAGAATGCTGGCCTTCCTTCCTTTGTTTCGGGTAACATACGAAGCTCCGAACGTAGAAATGAGGCCCGCAAAGTACAAAGAGGATGTAAAGAGTGTCAGAATTTGGTTATCATATTTACAGTAATCTGTCTCATTGAGGTGCAGTTGCTTCCTTCTGTAAATTTTTGGGAAGAATTCCTTTAAGAAATCATCCATGGAAGTCACTCCACCTGAAATTTACCATAGAGGTAAAAATAGTTATGGTGATTTTGGAATGATATACCAAAACTCGACTATGAGATGCAGGCTCAGAACAAAAAGAATCGAGGAAGAAAGACTCTTAAAGAGAGTATAAGAAAATATATGGAGTATTTGAAGCTAATGGAAGACTTGGCGCAATAGCGTTCTAAGATTCATATAGCCAACCCCACTTAGTGAGATAAGGCTTGGTGGTTGTTGAATATACCAAAACTAAAACAGGCCTTTAATCGCAGCAGTATATAATCCCAAATAATACGTTAATTTTGGATTGTCAATGAATGTCTTATCTAAAATAATAGTAACTTTTATTTGTAAAAGACTTCTATCTATTTTTGTCAAAAGGGGAATCATATGATGAAATTGAGATTCCACCGTAAAACCAATTGGCAATATGGGGAGTAGCCCAAAATCATATAAGCATATAGCAAACCTTGTCCCTCACCGATGTGGGACAACTCTCATCATCATAGAAAGGATAAGCTTCAATGTTAGGTGAGGAGCACATCACTGATGGTAAGTTGCAACTAAGGTATATATCATTGAATTTTTAATTTTTTTTGCAACAATTTGGAAATTTAGTAAAGGAAAATGTTTGCACTCCTCTTTTGTTTTGTTGCACTAATCTTTTTTTTTTTTTTTTTTTTTAGCCTGAGTAATAAATTGATGGAAACATGAGTGGTGTATAATTACTTTGAAGAAAAGCTGAATCAGGATTGAAATTAAATTCCGAAAAACCATCGATTTTGTTATTCAGAACACCAAACAAAGCCTTTTATTATCATTTCCTGTATTATTATTTTTTTTTCTGAGCAAACATAAAAAAAAAGGTCTTCATGTTTGTCTCCATATGTCCCTAAAAACTCAAATTTCATATCTCAGACACCTCCTCTAAATCTCTCAAATTAGGTCTGAAAAAACATTAGTACGGACGGGAAGCATCAGTCAAACAAATCCGGTTCACAGGATATAATGAATCTGTAAATTACATACATGACCAGATCAAAGGTAATGATTTTTACACTCCCGTTGTCTTCTATTTTATTCAATCACTCGATTAACAGCGATGAGCGCATGCAAACGAAATTATTACCTGATAAAATAAATCTAATTTATTTCAAATTTTGAATAATAAACCAGGAAGAAATCTGACCTGAAACACCAAGATCATAGCCAAAGAGAGAGCCTCCTAGAGCAGCAACAATGCAAGCAAAGACGAAATACCCAGTAATCCTATACTCATACTGCTGAGCTCTTTCAGATACTACTCCATCACCTCCAAATCCTCCTGCCATTCTCTCTCTCTCTCTCTCTCTCTCTCTCTCTCTTCCCAATATGTCAGTTATGGCAGTAGAACGAACGACTTTCTGAAGAGAACGATGGGCTACAATATATATAGAGAGAAGAGCACAAGTCTGTGCGTTTGTGTATATACATACATATATACACACACACACACACATACAGGTAGGAAGTTAGAGAGATCAGCTGGAGTCAACCAATTACCAACCCAATCGGATTAGAATGAGCTATTAATAAATTGGCCAATTGACAAATTAGTCTGTTATCTATATCTTTTCTTTAATTTTATATATTATTACACATAAAACAAAACTGGATAGAAAATTGGAAAAGGACCTTCATCTGCATGGACCAGTTGTTTATATAACTCCCTCTATCTACATGAAAAAATTCACGGTACTGTTTACTTTAATGAAAATCACATTTTTACACTAAAAAATCAATCTTGATATCATTTACTCTACTCTTTATTTTGTCTTTATCGTTAAAACTCACAGTTTTCAAATTATTTTCATTAGTTTTCCTTAATTTATAATCTCACTAATTTTTTATAATTTTTTTGACATGCAATCTTGAATTTAAGCATCCAAGAATTCAACTCTAGTGGCTGGCTTTTTCCTCCATGCCGGAAACCCAACCAGATCACGTACTCATCATGCTTTTTGTCAAGTTGACCCAAACTTAAGCTTAAATTAGGGTCACACTCCCCAGATGATTAAATTAAGAAATGTGATATCCACATACCTTATTTTACTTCTTACACATCTTTTTAATTTTCGGTCGTCAGATCGGATGAATTGAAGAATATCAATGGACATAAATTATCAAGAGGTATGTGAGAAGTAAATTGAGATGTGTAGATATCTTACCTCTTAAATTAATTGTCAATTTTATTTTAATTGGATACAAATAAAAAATAAATAAAATTGTAAAATATATGATGGGAAAGTCGATAAAAATAGTAAACAGCGGTAGAATATTTGTTATGGAAGACAATATCATATATGGAAGATTTCCATAACTGAATGTTTCTGTGTGAAGCCCCGCATGACAGGGAGGAGTGAGTTTCGGATATTATCCAGGTTTGGATGAAACTTGAAAGCAGGAGTAACATGCACAATTAGTGTTGCTATCGTTCACAAGTCCAACCATTCGGATAAGGGATAAGGAAGAAGATGAAGCAGTATGACAAAAAGTCCAAGTGTATACTTTTCATCGACTGGCACAGCCGCACAAGCCATTTTATCCAATCTGGTAAAACATGCACTTAGAAAGGAATATTACTATAATTTTCTCCATAAGAAATTACATTGAATTTTGGTTCTTTGAGAGAAACAGACAGTGTACTCGTCTCCTTACACTTGAGAGTGACGATGAAGAACAAATAACATCATAATTTAACAAAATAATAAGCAATATCAAAATTAAAATTAAAAACTACAAACTGATATAGACCTTGATTGAATCAAAGAGAAAAAAAAAAACCTTGCTCCTCTCTTGACTACAAATTCAATGAGCAGATATAATAATTTTTAAGAGTTCAGTCTCAAACTACGCAAATCATAACCAAGAAACCAAAAGTTGGCAATTGTCACAAGATGATGGTGAGAGATGATGTCTCATGTTACTTTTATTCCTTATGCGGTTGGCAACTTCTGATTTGTTCTCTCAAAACATCAAAACCCTACCTTTGAGTTTTGTCAACTGGTGAACGATAGCAACACTAATTATACATCAAAGCCCCATAAAATCTTAGATGAAAAATTGTTGAACGATGTCGAAGTACTATCCCGTGATGTAGCCAACTTACGTATCATAATATGGATGAACAACGGATTTATATTTTACGGTAACTAGTAACCAATTCGTATGTTATAACATTTGTAGATTGGTTGTATCACATTACTTACACAGTAACTTTCTTAATAAAGTTCAATTTTACAAAAATTTAGAGAGTTTGTAGAGCTTTATTGTTTGGGCTTTGGCCTTTAATCGGTTCCTCTTGGGGCCTGGTAGCTTTTCAACTAAATGGACCTAGAAAATGAGAAGTCACTCCATATGAGGAATAAGAAAGGGATTCGAATCCCTAAACGTATCTAAAACAGTAGCATAACTTTTGTAAGACAACACCTACTCGTTAGACATTGGTCGCCAAAATAT
The DNA here is from genome assembly GCF_963583255.1 of Pyrus communis. Lineage (NCBI taxonomy): Eukaryota > Viridiplantae > Streptophyta > Magnoliopsida > Rosales > Rosaceae > Pyrus > Pyrus communis. Next base: position 12,469,825 of record NC_084803.1, on the reverse strand, counting down.
TCTGATTCAAACCCAACTGTATAATAATACGTGATTTACTACTGGTTACTTTGAAAAATATGTCCAAGATAACAGCATAAATACCCTAATTCCTTTTTAACTCTCTTTGTCTTTTCCTTCCCTCGTCCAAACATTAACAACTTGGGAAGAGTCTTCAAAAAATCGGCCAATAGAATTTTCCTTTCGCTCTCATGAATCCAAGAGAAATATGCGATTGGGAGAGAGCTCTAGGCAAGACATAGCTGATTGAGACCATGAAGAAGATCCAGATTATAACAAAGTGATGACGACGAATGAAGGCACTTTAATTCTTATGCATATGAAGCATAAGGTTTTGGATGTCGATACTGCGAGAGAATTGGAGGATACGAAATGCAAATTTCTTGGTTCAAAATATTGGAAGAAGAAATACTCACATGCAACCAAGAGAAAACGTATAATCCAAGAAATCGAAGCCCCAAAAACCCTAGAAGCCATTAACAATGTTGCTGCTGCACAAGGACAACATTCCTTGCATGGCGAATTACCAAAACCAAAGGGAAAGTAGAAGCAGAGGAAGGTTTGTTCTATGGGAACTATGCCCCTCCTGATGTGCCACATGTTCCTAGAATACAGCACTTAATTCAAGTGTGCAGGAAGCCCTTTGAAAAACAACTCACAAGAAGTGATGTGACAGATGACCAGTTCAGGCTCGCCATGAACAAAGAAGACGTCGAAAACCACATCTTTCCGTTGTTGAAGAAAGGTGAAGACGCTAGCAAGGGCATCCATGTCATAACTTATGATGTGGACGGTAACGAGTACCCGATGATGTTCAAAACCTGGGTGAACAAGATTCATGTCCTCATCGGAGGCTGGAAAGATTTCTATCATGACCATGGAATCATTGAGAAGCAAGATTTTGTGACGTTGTGGGTTTTCCGTAATGCCAAAAATGGAAGTCTTTGCTTTGTGATTAGTTCAAGAAGGTTGCCGGTGTACGAAACCATCAAGGAAAGAAGATTGAGGAAGAATTGAGAATGTGAACATTATTAAGTGTCCACACAGTTCTTAATAAGGTTAGATTTAGGGTTTTTTTTTTTCTTTCTTAATAAGGTTAGATTTAGGGTTTTTTTTCTTTCTCATATTTCTGATTTCTGGGCATAATGTCCATTTACGATTATCATGATTTTTAGGCATAATGTCCACGACTTGATAATAGAAGAGTGGTATTATATATTGGAATATTTTGAGTTTTGAGAAATATAGATACTTTTGTTTTTAAACTCCTTCCTGCAATTTTCTGCTTTTCCTTCATTAGTGTCTTTTTTTTTTACTGGTTACCAAGCGAATCCATAAATGTATACCACATCTCAAAATTCAGGAAAATCTACAACATTTGAAAATATTTTATTAGTTGTCATATATCTTCTCAACTTTGACTGTTAAGACAAAGTGTTGAAATTGTTGTGCCTTGGCCCGTTCGTTAGTGCGGAACCGAGATTCAGATTACAACCTCACCAAAATCACACACAGTTGAACAAAATAAAATACAAGAATTAAAGACACCGAGAAATTTACGAGGTTCGGCAAAAACCTGCCTACGTCCTCGGAGAGATATTGCTCTTCACTATGAGAAAAAAACAGTACAAGTTACACATGAGTTAAATCGACATAACCCAATCCCATATCCCTTGTACACCCACTCACAGAATTTTCCCAAGAGCCTCACTCTACCCCAAGAGTTCTTTCACAAGAGATCTTTCACTCTAGCTCTCTTGATTTCTCTCACCCTTACCCATGGTAGAGCCAAATGCTCTCACCATCTCTTTGGATGCTTTACATCTCTTCCTTGGATGATTTCCCTTCCTCCATCCATTCCTTTTAATACCTAGCCAAATAATTATGGCTTTGAAAAAGCCACAAAACAAGGAGCAAAGTAAGCCACAAAACAAGCCACAAAACAAGGAAACATAATTCTCATCATGATGTTCCCTCATCAATATTGTTTTGTTTCTTAGCCTAATTTGGCCACTATCCAACAATCTCCACCTTGGCCAAATTGTACCAAAGTCCATTGGCCTTACGTACCAGCATGCACACTCTGAATCAACCTCGTTGGTCCTGTTCCGATTCAGTCACTGCCAATGCATGTGCAGCTGCTGCAAGCAAAAAAAAACATTTAGCTTCAGACAGGATCTCGACACATCCTCGTCTCCTCGAGCAGGTTTTCCTCCTCTTCATTGTCTGCAACTTTGAAACTTGTCAGTGCACCCATTTCCAACAACACCCGTCGAGCCAGACAAACATTCCTCACACTTCCTCCTACCTCAGGACTTTCTCATCACCTGTGAATCCCATAGCTCCACCTGCTGCAAAACCCCTGCAACATTTGAGACTAAACATCACCAAGAGAAGTGTTGCTTCGAGTACCTAGAGGGCATACTCAAAGTCTTCCACCACAAACTTGCTAACCCGGCCTTGCACCCGTAGCACTGTGGACCCTTGCCTCCGGAACCGGATCCGAACCTGCTGTCTCTCTCAGATCCTCTTTCCAATTTTCTTCCACGATTTCAACCTTGAATAGCTTAAGCAGTCTTGTGCCCACCATCATCCATGGTCTCTTGTGTGTATCATTCAACACCAAAGAAGCTTGCACCTGCTCCAAACTTACTGTTTCTTTCCTTGCAGTAAAGTTTCACAAGGTTCTCGTACAAATCTGAAAGTGAGGTAAGAAGAAAGAGGCCTTTGTCTTCTTCCTCAACATCAACTTTCGCAGTTGATCCAAGCATCCCTAAACACGGCTTCCATTTCTTCATGCTTCCATTACTCTCCTTTACCAAGAACAAAACCGCCTCTCCCTTTAAACTGCTCAACTGAAAATTCCATGGTGAACAACAAATCTGGACCTCCAACGAACCAAAGCCCCCAACGATGCTCTGATACCAATTGTTGTGCCTTGGCCCGTTCGTTAGTGCGGAACCGAGATTCAGATTACAACCTCACCAAAATCACACACAGTTGAACAAAATAAAATACAAGAAATAAAGACACCAAGAAATTTACGAGGTTCGGCAAAAACCTGCCTACGTCCTCGGAGAGATATTGCTCTTCACTATGAGAAAAAAACAGTACAAGTTACACATGAGTTAAATCGACATAACCCAATCCCATATCCTTTGTACACCCACTCACAGAATTTTCCCAAGAGCCTCACTCTACCCCAAGAGTTCTTTCACAAGAGATCTTTCACTCTAGCTCTCTTGATTTCTCTCACCCTTACCCATGGTAGAGCCAAATGCTCTCACCATCTCTTTGGATGCTTTACATCTCTTCCTTGGATGATTTCCCTTCCTCCATCCATTCCTTTTAATACCTAGCCAAATAATTATGGCTTTGAAAAAGCCACAAAACAAGGAGCAAAGTAAGCCACAAAACAAGCCACAAAACAAGCCACAAAACAAGGAAACATAATTCTCATCATGATGTTCCCTCATCAATATTGTTTTGTTTCCTAGCCTAATTTGGCCACTATCCAACAGAAATGCGATGGAGTCAAGGGTTCTGTAAGTCGATCTGCTTGTTCTTCAATCAGTGAGTCAGTCTCATTTTCAATACAAATACAAACATGTGCATGATCAACAAATTTGACATTTTCAATCATGTTTGTTAGTTTAAATCAACCGCGAACACTCAATTATATATTTATAAAAGTCTTATTTGTAACTTACACAAACAAGCTAGATTGAGAGTTTTAATTACTTCCCTTGTCACATCCCAGAGCGGTTCCACCATAACACGATATTGTTCATTTTTGGTTTACCATTCTCTTACGGTTTTGTTTCTGGAAACTCGGCATGAGAACTTCCTAGTGGGTCATCCATCCTAGGAATGCTCTCGCCCTATCTCGCTTAACTTCGGAGTTCCGATGGAATCCGAAATCAGTAAGTTCCTAAAAGGCTTCGTGCTATAGGAATGGAAACATGTACATATAAGACACATCACCCCCTCTCCGTTGGACGATGTGGGATCTTACATCCCTACCATCTCAATTCGAACAAGCATATTACAATTTTATTTTACTGCACCATCTTGTGCAAAATAACAAATCGTTCTTTTATCAAGGTATAAAACACATGACTTGCATATAGTCTTTTTTTTTACCGTACATTATGTGTTTTTAAGACTAATTGAATAACATAAATTGAAATGTGAAATAGGAGGTGAAATAATTAAGATGAAAAGAAAGTCATGTAAGATAACATGTTAAATTGTATCACAAAAAATTGTACAGCTTGTATTCAACTTTAATGCTGGCTTTTACTCCATACCAAAAAATCCAATCAGGTCATGGACTCATCATACTTTGTGTCCAGATGATCCAAACTTTTAAATTTTGATCACAATTTTATGGACTTGAGATTATCTGATTACGATATTAATTCAATTTTATTTTAAACTAAGATTCATTTGGCACCAAATGAAAATAGTAAATAGGTAGAATATATATATATATATATATATATATATATATATATATATATTTTTTTTTTTTTTTTTTTTTGCTAAAGTACAAAAAATTACCTCAACTATTAGTGTCACGACACTTTAATACCTCATCTTTTAAAATTGACAATGTCATACCTCATCTTACGAATTTGTGTCAATGTTATACGTTCCGTTAGCTAGACGTGAATTTATTAGTTAAATGCTGATGTGACTTGATTCGGGACCCATTATTTATTAAAAAATTATTAAAAACTAAAAAAAAATCATTTAATATTTTTTAAATATTAAAATAATAAAGAAAAGTTATATATATATATAATAATAATAAAAATAAAAAAAATAAAAAAATAAAAACCAACATCAATTCGTCCCCTTCCCCACCCCCGTTCTCTCTCTTCTCCCCATCTTCATCTTCTTCCCCCTTCCTGCAATTGCAACCCAGGCCGATTCCAAAGGTTGAGAACTTGGGCGCGAAGAAAATGGGGGGAGAATGGGTGTGGAGGGAAGAGGGTGGGTGCGGGGGGACAGACGAACTGGGTTCTTTTTTTTTATTTTTTTTATTTGTTCTCTTCTTCTCTCTCTTCTTCTTGTTCTTGTTCTGCAGGTTTTTGGGGGGGGGGGGGGGGGGGGTGAGGACGAACTGGGTTTCCCTTTTTTTTTTTTTTTTTTTTTTTTTAGTTTCCTTCTTCTTCTTCTTCTTCCTCCTTTGGGTTGGGTTGGGGTTTTTTTTTTTTTTTTTTCCTTCTTCTTCCTCCTCCTCCTTCTTTCTGGGTTGCAGGGGGTTGGGTTTGTGGTGGGGGGAGGGGGGACGAACTGGGTTTGGTTTGGGTTTTTGGATTTTTTTTTTTTTTCTCTTCTTCTAAGATGGGGAGGAGAGAGGGGGGAGGGACAAACGGACCTGAGGTTTTTTTTTATTTTTTATTTTATTTGCTTTTCTTTATTATTTTAATATTTAAAAAATATTAAATGATTTTTTTAGTTTTTAATAATATTTTATTAAATTTTTAATAAAAAAATGGGTCCCAAATCAAGCCACGTCAGCATTTAACTGAGAAATAAACGGCCAAACTAACGAAAGGTATAACATTAGCACAAATTCTAAAGATAAGGTATGACATTGTCAATTTTAAAAGATAAGGTATGAAAGTGTCATGACACCAATAGTTAATGTAGTACTTTACCCTTTTTTTTGTAATGCCTTAAGCTACTTGAAGGGAGGAGTAACAGCTACTCCTGTTAATTAAATTTCAACCCAACCAAAAATTGGATATTAGGGAGGGATAAGGACCAAAAAAAGTCTTAGAGTATACTTTTAGCTGGCATGAATTAGAAGCACGATATGATCGGTTTTCTTCTTAATACGACTTAGTACTATTTATGATTTATCGCTCTTTCTTAATACCACGTAATACTATTTATGATTTATCGGTTTTTATCCTTACTTGTAAGTCAGAAGTTTTAAATTGAAATTTCTTAGATGACGAATTCGATACCAATTAAGTTACAATCTATCATTACGTAAAAAAAAAAAAAAAAAAAAAAAAAAAAAAAAAAGCAAACAAACAAACAAACTTCTTGATATAATAGGAACAAAACAAATGTGAAGCCAATGGTGTGATGCACCGACTTGTTCACTTTGTATCTTTTGTCTGGATAGAGTTGAATGGTTTGAGGAGCGTCCCTTGATATCATTCAGAAGGCTCCTTTGGAGCCTCTTTTGTGGGTGCCTTTGCAAAAAAAATATGTTGGTTTAAGTTTCATCTAGTCGTCCTACTAGTTATGCAAACTATCCATAACTAGGTAGCAACCAAATGTAGTTGGATTCTGCAAAGTTGGCTTGTCGATCATTAGTTGTCGATGAACAATACCAAACATGAAATAATAAGGGTGGCGGGTTCATATATGCCCCTTCTAGAAATATTAATAAAAAATAAATTTACATGTCTTAATTTGAATAAAATTAGAACGCTATGTTATGCAGTAGTGTTCTAGGTACATAAAAAAATTACTCCAACCCAAACAAACCCTTTTACAAGTTATAGAATCATATGCAAAACTCAAACGTCCATAAAAAACAATCCCTCTACAACGTACCCAATCCTTACACCCACATAGCATAGTTGTGCGCCTACAACACCTACTCTACTCATAAAAAATTGCCAAAAAAAATATTATAATTCCTATCCAATTGTTACTTTACAAATAAGAAAACAGCACAAATTCTCATTAAATCTTCCAATAAGATTTTCCTTTTGCTCTCGAGTATCATAAGAAAAGAATATGAAATTGGGAGAGAGCTCTAGGCCAGACATGGCTAATCAAGACCATGATGATGACCCTGATTATAAACAAAAAACCGACGGCAATCTTAGACAAATGAGGCATAAGAGGTTCTTGATTCCGAGACTGCGAGTGAATTGGAGGCCATAAACGTAATATGCTTGGCTCAAATGGGAAGAAAGGCTCGTATTTAGGAACCGAGAGAAAACGAATAACGAAGAAGAAGATTTACGAGCAGAATGAATTACCACACCTACAGGCTACAACAACAAACAAAAACCAGAAGAAGAAGGTTTGTTCTACGGAAACTATGACCCTCCTGATGTGCCTCATGTCCCACATATTCTACACCTAATTCAAGAGTGCAGCAAGCCTTTAATTTGAAAAGCAACTCGGCTCACCATGAAAAAAGAAGATGTCGAAAATCACTTCATCCCACTGTTGAATGCCAACGAAAAGCTTATCAGCTGCATCCACGTCACGATTTATGGTATGGACGGTAAAGATTACCCGATGGTGTTCAAATTTTGGGCGGGTAAATTCATATCCTCACTGCAGGCTGGAACAACTTCGTTCATGTTCATGGACTCATTGGGAAGCAACATTTCGTGACGTTGTGGGCTTTTCGGAATGGTGAAGATGGAAGCCCTTGCTTTGTGATCAGTTCAAGAAGGCTGCCGGTGTATGAAACCATCAAGAGGAAAAGATTGAGGCATAATTGGTATTTTCCTTGCTTCCGCTTTGACATGTTTGCATGCATGTTGATTTTAATTGTCAATAATCTACTGCATGCATGCTTGTTTTGTTTTGAGTAATGTTACACTTGCCACATTTGTATCATTTTTCTAATAAAGGTAAGGTTCATTAACACATGTGAGTAAGTGAGTATGTTAGAGTTAATACAAATATGGTAAAAAAAAAACGTGGCAAAAATAACATTTGTGTGTTTTTTTTTCCTCTCGCTTTTCCTTGGCTGTTCAGAATTTAGGGATCTTTACAGTTTTACACAAATAATAGATCTCATCTCCATTAGAGAACATGTCAATAAGTGTGTCTAAATATTGAATGTGCCACTAAGGGGTTTGAGATTTGGATTAAGACACACAATGAAACAACCATTTCAATTGATATCAAACTCGCAATTCATAAAATTCAATCCTAAAATTGTCTCTCTTACAAATGAAGAAAAATATAAGTATATTGTAAAAAAAAAAAAAAACGGATATATTAAAGTCGGGAAAAATAAAGAAGGGAATAAACAATTTGACCAAGGGTAACGATTTGTATAAATTAAGAGCAGTTCCACCGTGGGAAAGGCCCCCCCAGGCAATACACTATACTATCCACCTAGTGAACAGTAACTGCCCTTAATGAACAGTAACCGCCTTTTGCATCTCTACCGTTGCACTTCAATAGCCCTGACAATAGGCAATAAAATATTGGTATTTTTTTATTCATAAAATAATACCAAGATAATTAAAAAAAGACAAAGCAAAAGCAGCATCGGTCTTTCTCTCTCTCTGTGTTGAAATGAACACCAAGTAATCGACAAACGGCGAAAGCCACCGCCTGTGGCTCCTCTTCTTCTTCACCTTCTTCACCCTCGCATTCACCCTCACTCTCATCAGCACCACCATTCACCAAACCCTCCCCACCTCATCCCTTACCCCTACCTCCATACTCCCCCTCCCGCCCGCTGTCATGGACGCACTTCTTCACTACGCCATTCCATCATCAAACACCTCGTCAGCACCCCACATGTCCCCGCCGGAACTCACCTCTATATCCTCCGCCCTCACCCACCTCTGCGCATCCAACTGCAATTTCCTCGTTTTCGGGCTCACCAGTCCAGAACCTGATAAAAAAAAATTAAAAAAGGCGTCTGACGTCAGAACCACCTCAGGTTCTCGGGATGGCACGAATCCACTGGCCTGGCGCTCAAGCCTGCTCGGGCTCCCTCGCCAGCCAACGCTGGACTTCCTCCCTCGGGCAATCAGGCATTGTGCTGAAGCTTGTCCATCGGGCAAAAGCTCCCGCTGGAGCTGCTCTAAAAGACTCAAAACATTTCCACGACCGCGTGTCCATCTTACTCACGTAGCCCTACTTAAACAGTAAAAGCCAGCATACCTTTAGCCTAATCTTACTAAATTTTCCTCTTTCGTTTAGGTTTCCTCTTTTCCCTTCCCTTTCAGGAATAACCCAATCCCTTGTAGTTTTGGAAACTACACTATTCTATATATAACAAACAAAGACAAGCATAACTCATCTATCAAACTCAGCTCGGTAGTCGTGGATTCACTGGTTCATCATTTTCTCCTTTTTCCTTCATCTCCATCCTCCGCACTGATGCAATTCATAGACATTCTGGGGAAACAAATACTCTTCGCTTATTCTTTTCATCATAATATTCATCGTCCTCTCCATCATCCCTACCTTCTACTTGAAGAAAATGTGGTTTGTCCTATCGGATATTGTCTCGGCTTCATACCGTCCTCATCTTAATTAATGTGTTTCATGGCCGTATTCACGCCGGTCTTACTTTATTTGCTGATCTCACTCGCCATCGTCCTATTACTCTTTCCCATCTTCATAATTGCCCTCATCACATATTGTGTCGGGTACATCATCGGTTCCGATCAAGCGGCTCTAACGCATGATATCAAATCTGGCCAGGAGCTGGTGTTCACGATAACTCCACATCGGCAGCTGGGACTGTGGTGTTACGCAATCTTCAGCTATCGAATGAGCAAGAAGAGTGAACTACTTTGCATTGGAGGTGATGAGTGTGCTGTTTGCTTAGAGACGTTTGAGGAACAAGACAAGTGTGCGATGCTTGGATGTCGACACGTGTATCATAGGGATTGCATTGAGATGTAGCTAGATGTATGTGAGGAGACATTGATGCAGTTTGGGATTGAGGTGATTAAAAAAAAAAAGCTAGTAGGGATTTTGGTGTTTGGTAAACATCCCAAAATAGCTTTCTTTCAAAGTTTCACATGAAAAAAAGCCAAAAAGTAGAAGCTGCATTTTGTAGCTTCAAGAAGCCGTTTATTATCCAAAACACGGAGCTACAACACCAAGTTAATGAATTTTTTGAATTTTCCAATACTGCCTCCTCCTTTCTCCTTCTCCTGATTCCTACACTTTGCACTCTCTCTTTCTCTCTCGCAAAACACTCCGCACACCCTTCTTCCCTCATGCTGCTACACCTCTTCCTCCTCTTCCTTTTCCTTTCTCTCCATCGGTCTCAGCGCCACATCACTGTCGCCTTCCAGGTACCAGGTACTCGACTTGCTTTCAATTTTTGCTGTAATTAATTAATGAAACTTTAACAATCTCATAAATACCCTCCTCCATTTTTCCTTCTTGATACGCAGAGCTCTTCATGAGTCTCTGTCTCTGTCTCTTCTTTCTCTCTCTAGAACCAGAAGCTCCGAGTCTTTAAGGTTCGTTTTGGCTTCGAATCGGGTCCTGCTTTTGTATAAATCGGAGCCGTTTGATCGGCGTTGGAAGGGATTCGGATTTCAACGATCGAATTCACTTTTTGTCTGATTGAATGGTCTGATTGGGGTTGAAGATGAACCCGCTGTGCTGCATTGCGCCGGTTTCGGTCGATCGAGACTAGGGCACCTCCGTGGCGGCGAAAATGAAGAATTTTGATCTGGGTTTTTTCACAAAAAAATTTAAAATTAAAAAAAAAAAAAAAAAAAAAAAAAAAAAAAAAAAGGTGATTTGAGCTTTTCAGAGAGAGAGGATTTGGATGAAGTGTTTGCAGATGTATCATTGAAGAAAAAAACCAGAGGATAATGGAATGGAATAAAAAATGGCAAAGTGGATTAAAATATCGTAAGAATAATGACTAGATAATGCTAGAATGAAATAAAAAAAATATAGCAATAATGGATTAAAAATTGTAAAGAAATTTAACCTATATTTGTTAAGAAAATTAAATTAATAGCACATCTAGTATTATACCATTTTTAGTCATTTTACACAGTCACTGCTGTTTTACATAAAAGTTTACCAAACACTATCATACTGATTTTTTTTTCCAAAAACACTTTTACCAAAAAATTTACCAAACACTCTGCTGCTTTATTTCACAGCCGCTTATTCTCACAACACAGCAGAAGCAGTTTTTTTTCAAAGCATAATAATACCAAACCAGCCCTTTGTCCAATTTGTCTTCGGGAGGTTTAAGCACCAATTAGGCAAGTGCATCAGAGAGAAAAGGCACATAAAAATGAGTAATACTAGAAGATTAAATTCGTAGATTAAATTTTGTAAACCAAACGATATGGAAGTTGATGATTAGATTATTACTTAAACATTAATAACCGGGCTCATTTCTTATTGGTGACACATCATTTAGTTTCCAAACTTAGTCTATAACTTTAATCTCTCTAACATTACTTTCATACGTTTACTAAAATATGAATATGTGAATCTTTTCACTACTTCACTTTTTTCATGTGTTTACTTGCACATATAGAACCGGCAAGAATGTAAGTTTTTTCCTTACATTCATAATCAAATACCTAAAAATAGAAAACATATAGAAACTCCTTCATGCACTTAAATCGTAAATGTTAAAATGGTCCATGTGTTTTAGTCATTGAGTCAATTTAGTCCATGTGTTTTCAATTTGGCCAATTTGGTCATTCTGTTTATCTTCGTTAGCCAATTAAGGACATTTGCATCTAATTTCCGTAAATTTTTTTCATAAATTATTATAAAAAAAATATATTTGATTTAAAATATTTTAAAATGAAATAAAATTAAAAATTAAAAGAAAATTTATTCTCCTCCCAACTCCCCGACCTCCTCCCTAACATTATCCCCTCTCTTTTCTATGTCACAACCTTAATCATTTTTCAGATTGGAAGCTTTATCTCTTCTATGTATTATTTCTCATTGATTTTGTATTTTTTTTGTAAAAAGAAAGGGTAATTATATCTCATATTATTTTTCTTACGAATTTTTTGAAGGAAATTGGATGAAATATCCTTAATTGGCTAACAGAGACCAATACGAGGACACAATTAGTAAAATAGAAAACACAGAAACTAAATTGGCCATATGGCTACAACACATGGACCATTTTAACATTTAAACCTATTTTTTAATATTACTTTGAATTAACTAAAGATCAAACTAGAGTGGATTTTACAAACTCCGCACATAAATTGTTCTAACAAATATTATTAACCATAACTTTTGGAGAAATGCTAACCACACATTTTATTTTCATTTATACACCCTTATTTGAAGCACCTTAATGACGTCCGTTATGGATCAAATGGGTGGGAGGATTTTATATAATTGGGCCTGCAGCCCAATTCCAAATCAATTATAATTAAAAAAAATAAAAAAACAACCCGAACCTACCTAGCCAGAGCCTAAAAACTACTTTTGAGATGCCGAATTTTATTTAGAGGCAGATTGCCTCCTCTCTTGTTACCCTACATTTTTTATCTTTTTTTATTTGTGCGGTCACAGTTAAGTTACTTTAACATTTTATATTAATTTTTTAATAAAAATAATAAGACAAAAAACAATAGGAATATAAAATGTTGACGTGACTTAACTATGACCGCACGAATAGATGGAAAAGGAAAGGGCACGATAAAAGGAGGGCAAACAATTTGACTCCATTTTATTTCAGGGGTTGGTCTTTTGGACATTATCAATATCAACCAATCCGATATCTTATTTAGGGAATAGGATTCTCTCCGAAACCTTTTTGTGGAGATCCGGAAAATCAATTAATCGTATCAGTTTATGATATATCGTATATTTAAAAATTGTTTTAAATTTAAAATTTAAAATTGAATATAAATAGTATATAATGAAAACTGACTACACAATGTATAATAAACAGATACAATTAATTGATTTCCGGATTCCTATAAAAAGGATCCGAAGAGAATCCTTGTCTCTTATTTAGAATCATTTTTATATAAACGATATTTTTATAATAAATACAAATTATAAAAAGCAATAAATATTTAAGTTCAGGACGCAATTGTTCGAGGAATACCGTAATAACTAAGACAGTACACCAACTTCGCAATTTAGATTTCTTATGGGTGCAAGTCAAATCTAACGCCAATAAAAAAATAAAATAAAACATGGTTTCAATGAAAATTGCATAATAGTCACGTGCGGTCAGAAAATATAAAAAAATGCAAAAGCAAAAAAAAAAAAAGAGTGACAAATGTGTTTTTGAACATCTTCTTCTTCCACCACGCTTTGTACCAAATTTTACTTCTTCTCTCTTGCCCCACTCATCTCTGGACCAAGCAGCTCGATTTAGGGTTTCACCACTTCTCTTCCGATCAAGGTCTCTATTTCTCTTCCTATTTTGTGTTCTTCATTGCTTTTGGTATTTTTATGCAAAATTTTCAGCTGGGTTGATTAAATTAAATCGTTTTTTCGTGAAATATTTGAGAAACCGATCCAAATAAGGATCGAATCGCAATATTTGGCTAATTTTCCATCCTATCCGACTTTAAGTTCGTTTAATTGCACTTTAATTTAATTGCTCAAAGTTTCTAGCTTTTGATTTCGCGGAATTTTTTCTATTTAGTTGAAGATTAGGCATTCATGTCATGGATAATCTGGTGAGGAGCAGATCTGGGTTCCCTTGTTTGGTTGCCGAGAAAACTTAGGAAAATAAATCTTAATAAAATCCTGAGATTTTTTGCTATTGTTGTTTTTGTTTCCAGCAAAATGGAAATCTTATTAACTTATTACTAGATGGAGCCTAAGATCTTGGATCGAATTAATCGTGCACATCTCTCCGGATTTTTGTTCATAATGTAGACTAGATGTTTTGGATGATCGGTATTGTTTGTTGAAGGCATAACTTGCTGAGTGCTTTTGTAGTTTAGCTCTACTAATAAGAATTGTCTTTGCAAGTGTGAGATTGCTTTCTCTTTGTGATGGACTGATATCCTAAATTGTTGTTCAGTTATTCGTAATGGGTGATTATGGCTCTAATGTGACTGATACCGGGGTACCTCTTTAACTTTTTCCACCATTCTGAAGTTTGGACCTAGTTGTATAGCTAATGATCAAGTCTAGGACGCTTGCAAAAGCCATTCTCTCGTTGGTAGTCCCACTATACCAGATGATGGAATGGCCGCCAATGTTACAATTGTAGTTAATGCTTAAGAGTTATGTCTATTCAAGAGACATTTAGTTATATGTTGATACTTAGCTTGCGTTGATCATTTCATATGTTTACTTTTTGTTATATTCTATTGCGATGCATTATTGCCATGTTGTGGTCTCATCTCTGTGTCGTGGTTATGTATGACAATGTGAGGCCTTCAGCGTCCTTTATTCTTGCATGGTTGCACCCTGTAATGAGATTGCTTTTGTGCAGGAATCACTTTTTGGAATGATTGTTCTTGATCTCTATTGACAGTTATTTTCTCTCCCAAAAAAAAAAAAAAAAAATGGAGGATGATAATGGACTTGAACTTAGTTTGGGTCTCTCTTGGGGTGGATCATCTGCCAAAACCAAGGGTAAAAATGGTGCTTCCCCAAATGCTAGAGCAGAAGAAGGAGATAGAGGCAACAAACTAGCGGATGATTTTAAGGACTTTCTTCATGGTGCGGCTCAAAAACAAGAATCTAGTAGTAGCTCTCAAAGAAGTGATTCAGTGAAACCTAAGGAAAACTTCTTCAATGACCTTTCCAAGTCCAGTGTTGATGCAGATGCATCAATGAACTTGAACGGTAGAGGAGTCTGGGTTCCAAACAATAACAAGTCTGATGAAACAGAGGAGGAAAAACGGACTGAGGCTAGTAATAAGCGCAAGAATTTGTTTGATGAGATGAACCATCAAAAGAAGCATGAGAGAGAAACTCATTACTCTGATATGCATGACAAGACGAGAGCATCACACATTTCCGTTACAGAAGATGGCTCAACTGCTGAAAATGAAGACGTGGCAGATTCTGAAGTGGAGGGTTCATCCTCAGTGCCGATTTCTCAACATGCTGAGGGCGTCAAGCGATTTGTTGGATCTGGTGACTCTTCTGATGCTCAGAAGGAAGTTCGAAGGTTTGCTGATTCCAATGTTGTCGACCTAAATGGGCAGAAGAGGTTTAATATCTCATCAGAAAATGAATATAAGCTTGGGAATATGGCGTATGGCAGTCCCTTCTCACTGCAATCAGTAAACATGATGAACATACCTTATTCTCTCCCGACGAAGGAATCTAATTCAGTTGGTGCAACCACCACATCAGGACATCCAATGCATGGGATGATGCAGTCGATGCCTACTGTTACTGGTGAACGAACAGGGACTCAACCTGTGAATCCTGGAAACTTGCCAGTTATGTTTGGCTATTCACCTGTCCAGCTCCCAATGTTGGATAAAGATAATTCCTGGGGTGCAATTCCTCATGCTCAACAATTCCATCCTGCCTATGCAGGCAGAAATCCACCAAACTCAGGTAACTATAATATGGATTGGAACTTATTTGTGCACGCTGGACTAGAGAGCATGGAAACACCTTACTTTCGTGGTGATGGCACTTACTGAGCGCAACTCTTTATGTTGGATATGTTGATAAATATTTTCCATTTCCATCCACAAACAACAACTCCGGGGCATTCTTTTGTCAAAAAATTAATAGTGATATTATCAGTGGTGCTTTGACCAAAATAACAGATTCTTATCCTTCTTGTGTTGATGCAGCTATAATGCAAGTCGTTTCACATAATTCACCTGATGTGGCACAATATGATGGGAGGATGTTAGAACGGGCGAGAGGTGATGGCAAACAGAATGTCACTGAAGAGGGCGCATCTTCTCAGGTAGAAGAAGACACAAAAGTAAGTAGCGCGAACCTCGGGATGAAAGATGCACCTGGCCGCCCAACGGCAGAGGACTTATCTCTTGATTTTTCAGCTATAAAGCCAGGTATTGCTGCAGACATAAAATTTGGGGGATCTGGTTCATGCCCGAACCTACCATGGGTTTCTACCAAAGGCCAAGGGCCAAATGGTAAGACAATTTCGGGTGTAACTTACCGATACAGCACAAACCAAATAAAGATAGTTTGTGCTTGCCACGGCTTGCACATGTCCCCTGAAGAGTTTGTTCGTCATGCAAGCGACGAGCCATCTAATCCCGAAAGTGGCACTGGTTTGGCAGCATTTCCTAATGGCAATCCTTCTGCCCCAGCTCATACCTAATTCTGTACCATGTCTGAAGTACGTTTAACAACTTTATACGCGGTCTGGAAATCCTGGGGATGTTTTTGTACGCTTAACTCGTCATTGTGCTTGTGTGGTAGTAACCTTCTTCAGTTCTTCTCGGTTCCCTCATCTGCTACGATCGAGTATTGCAGGTGTATGTAATAATATTCTGACATTATTCTGTTTGCGACATGAAGGCCAAATATTTCGGTTCCACTGTATTTTGTGATGCTAGTATGAAACGGGTTGATCAACCCTAGAGGACTCGACGGCTTAACAGCCCAGCGAATAACCTGATTCAGAGAGATAACTCGGTCTTTAGACACTCGCCCTACTTCTAAGAAATGCATACCGATTAGTAGACTGCCTCAGTATAATACCTGAAAATACAGATACAAAAAACCAAATACTTGTATACGTAAACCTGCAAAGGTGATTAGTTGATTAATGATTCTTATTAGTTTCAGATTAGCAATCTACGAACGCTTTGCAAATGGAGAATTCATGGATCAAGAGTCAAATATTTAGGTAACGATTGAGCTGCTCTGTGTCTTTTAACTTCTGGATTTTTCTGTTCACTCATCATCCTCCACGTGCCATTATTGAAACACTGGCGGATTTGTTGCTTCTCTGTTCTGGAAAATGAGTCTCTGAATATTTTTACAGGAAATAAAATATTAATTAAGAATTGTTTAATTACTAGGACCGGCAAAGCATTTCCCTTGTTTATTGGCTAAGAAAAATGATTTCCGCACTTTCTTTTTCTTTTCACACTTCTATGTTTTTTTGGCATTTAAATTAAAGAAAACTAATGAAAATGGCTTGAAAACTATGTTTGATTTTTTTAGTGTAAAAATATGATTTTTCGTTAAAGTGAACAGTATCACAAACTTTTCGTTAAAACTCCCTTTAAATTATGTTATTCAAAAGATAATCAATATACTAAATAATGATACATTTTGTTTTCTCTATCTACGCACGCTATGTTTGTTTATCCCGAACTTTCAACTCAATAAAAATATCAAATTCAGATAGTTCAAGGTTGTCATTAGAAAACACAACAGGCATTAGCTGAATTAATTCATGCCTAATGATGTTCTAGGCAATGAGGTCACCTAAGCTAAGATCCCACAACTCTACCCTTTGACCTTCTGAGCCAAGCCATGCTAAGCAGCTAATTTGCAAGCACCATACGCAACTAACAACTTTGACTTTCGTATACCATTAATAAACCCTAATAATTTAGTCAAATCACAAATAAATTACCAAATTTCGAGGACAAACTAATCCAACAGAGGGAGCAAATTACATGTGAAAATCTCATAACGAAATTTCACCTAAACTCATATTGGATCGAAAACAAATTTGTAGGGTCATGTCGGTACGACTGAATATGCGTTAGAAAGGCCAATCCCTTCCAAACAAAAAAAAAGGGAACATAATTTCTGTCAAATTAGTTAGTATCAGGTGTTGATCACATGCACATGGATGTAAGTCATTAATTCATAACCGTCTTTGAGATTTCGAGGGCTTTGTGCAAAGTTAATAAAAAGGTTCATTATTTAAGAAAGTTTTCTAAAAAAATTAGAACAATATATTGATACTAAAAAGCAAGCAAAAGCGGTTCAATCTTAAACAACCATACAAGCAAAAAAGCTTTAGAAATTCTTGGGTTACAGTTTCACTTGAATATATAGTATTATCATATAATAAAATTGAAAATAAAAGTCCTTTTTAGAATGTTATTATTGACACTCTAAATATCTCATTGTGAATATTAGATATCAAAACTTTTTGGAGGCTGTTCAAATTTGAAACCTTATACGATTGCAACTTTCGCTCTCCTCCAATGTCGCCTTTGATCATTGATGAATTGTGAATACATTATAAGAAATCTATTTGTAAACAATTGGAGCTAGCAATTTTTTCTTTCTTTAATCGTAGTTTCACCGGTTGTGTATAAGAAATTAGTTTAATGGTTTGTCCTAACAGTTAACATGATTGACGTCATGTTGCAGGTGGTGCTTAGATAATAATGCAGCCTACCAAAAGAGGCAATATTTGTCTACATGCATTTATCCTCTCTCTCCCACTTCGTCATCACTTCTCAACTCTTCAATTATCTTTATTATTAATAAACTCCAATAATATAAAAATGGTTTATCAAATTCGAAACACATGAAAACCCCAACAAGTAACACATAAAATTTCACCAGAATGATATAAACATTTGTATGTATATATGTATATATAGTTCCTTTTCCCCTAAACTTCAACTCCTCCACAACCATACATCTGTATATATATGTATATATAGTTCCTTTTCCCCTAAACTTCAACTCCTCCACAACCATATATCTGTATCTATACATACATATATATATATATGTGTGTGTGTGTGTATGTAGTTCCTTTTTGCTTCCAAAGATGATTAGATTTTTGGGTCAGTCTCAAAATTTCAAATTTCCAATGTTCCATTCAAGTTTGATTGTTTTTTTGCTTCTGAATTTTGTGGTGTTCCATGTTGAAGCACAATCCAGTGGCCCAGATTATCCTTCCGATGAACAAAGCAATTTTCAACCAAGTGTTGCTGTGGTTATTGGAATTCTAGCAGTCATGTTTGCACTGACTTTTGTCCTCCTTGTGTATGCAAAACTCTGCCACAGGAGAGCAGGTGTGGTTGGAAACAACAATCTCCAGCCAACAGGACTTATCAGTAGAAGCTCTCGCTTTTCGGGGATTGACAAGACAGTGATCGAGGCACTTCCTTTTTTCAGATTCTCTTCACTGAAAGGGTCGAAGGAGGGCCTCGAATGCTCAGTCTGCCTGTCGAAATTCGAAGGTGTTGAAATCCTCAGGCTGCTTCCCAAATGCAAGCATGCTTTTCACATCGGCTGCATTGATCACTGGCTCGAAAAGCACTCGAGCTGTCCTCTCTGCAGGCACAGGGTTAGTGCTGAGGAGTTGACTTCCATTACCTACTCAAACAGCATGAGGTGGATCAATCAATCAGAGCGCCGCCAGGACTCGAACATAGAGCTCTTTGTTCAGAGAGAGGAGGATCACCGCAGTTCTTCAAGATTCAGCGTAGGAAGCAGCTTTCGGAAAGTTGACAAGGCGATTGATAAGGAACTGTTGATCCAAGAAGCTGCTGATGTGACAGAGGAAGATCAGAAAGCCCTGCACAAGCACAAGCACACAATTGTTGTTTCGGATCTTGAGTTTAAGAACAGATGGAGCAATTTGAGTTCCTCTGACCTCATGTTCTTGAATTCCGAGATGCTTAACACGAAGTCAAGCAATAGATTCTCTTTCAGACATTTGAATGATGAGCAGTTTTCGCCTGTGAAAGCAACAGGGAATGAGGAGATTGTAAAGATTAAGGAGGACAAAG
The DNA here is from genome assembly GCF_963583255.1 of Pyrus communis. Lineage (NCBI taxonomy): Eukaryota > Viridiplantae > Streptophyta > Magnoliopsida > Rosales > Rosaceae > Pyrus > Pyrus communis. The sequence continues at coordinate 12,450,443 of NC_084803.1, read as the reverse complement.
TTGGTACAATGAACAAAAATAGCTCAGCTTCGGTTCCTTCTGATTCAGACAGCATAGCAGCTTCAGCTCACGCCTCGAGTTCAGTGAAACGAGGAGAGAAAAGATCCAAGTCCGAAATCACTGGTCTTTCGAGATTTGGGAATTTGGGCTTTAAGAGCAGGACTAGAGAGCCTTCTCTGCTCGAAAACAATACGGAGGAGGAAAGAAGGAGGCGGCTTTGGTTGCCGATTGCCAGTAGAACAGTCCAGTGGTTTGCCAATAGAGAGAATAGGCCTCCACAGCCTCAACAGCCTTTAGATGTATAATTTGGATCAATGGAAGATTCAAGTTTCATAGGATTTAGGTAGTTTTGTTTCGAAGTTCTAGAGGAACACGCGCACTTTGAACGCGGTTTTATTTTTGGATTCCTTTGTACCAATGCATCATTCTAAATTTTTAAGGACTAGCACATATAGCCATATAGATGTCGATAGAATTCTTATACAAATACCAACTTCTTGAATCAATGAAATTATATATTGTTGTTTGCTTTTTGCTTAGAAAACATATTGCTTCTTTTCCAAGAAAGGAATTCGGATAACAGCAAGACATTACCAAAAATCTTACAAGACAAATAACTCAAACACCAAACCGAAACCGAAACATAGAGGCGACAAGTTGCCTGCGAAAAGCTCATCGCCAAAAGTTCGATTGGTTTAACGGGTTCTCACCTGCCGGGCCATCGAGCTAAGGACTGCATTAGCTTATAGGTAGATCTTAACATGACTGATGTCATGTGGTAGCTGGAGCTTATATTATAATGTAGGATGATTACACAATAAAATCCATGAGAGGGCATATTTGTAGAAACCCTAATATACAGCAATATAAAATAAATTAATCCAATTAGGACACACACGAACAACCGAAGAAGAAACCAAGAAACTGAAATATCACAAACCAGATTGATATTTCCCTTAAACTTCCAAGTTCTCCCACAAACATATATGTATATATAATTCGTTTTTTCTCCTGCAGAATGCTCCGAAAAGATGATTAAAATTTTGGGGTTTCAAAATCTCGACCTTCCAATGTTTCATTCAAGCTTGTTTGTTTTGCTTCTCAACTGTGTGATCTTCCATGTTGAATCACAATCCTTAGGCTCAGATATGGCTTCTGATGAAGAAACTAAATATCAACAAAGTGTTCGTACGGTTATCGGTGTTCTATCTGTCATGTTTGCGTTCCTTTTTACTCTCCTAGTTTATGCCAAATACTGCCATAGAAGAGTTCCTGTTCGAGAAAACAGTCTCCTGGAAACGGGACTTATCAGTAGAAGCTCCCGGTTTTCGGGGATTGACAAGACGGTGATTGAGGCACTTCCGTTTTTCAGATTCTCTTCTCTCAAAGGGTCAAGGGAAGGTCTCGAATGCGCAGTCTGCCTATCGAAATTCGAAGATATTGAGATTCTCAGATTGCTTCCAAAATGCAAACATGCTTTTCACATCAACTGCATTGATCACTGGCTGGAAAAGCACTCAAGCTGTCCTCTCTGCCGGCACAAGGTTAGCTCTGAGGATCTTACGTTCGTTACCTTCTCGAATAGCATGAGGGTCTTGTCGAATAACCAATCAGTGCATCGACAGGACTCGAACATAGATCTCTTTGTTCAGAGAGAGCAAGATCGCTGCGGTTCTTCGAGATTCAGCATCGGAAGCAGCTTTCGAAAAAGCGAAAAGGTGGTTGAGAAGGAAGCTGAACTGCTAATCAAGGCAGAAGCTGCTTGTGGTGATGTGACAAAAGAGGATGACAAAATCCTGCACAAGCACAAGCACAAAATTCTTTTTTCCGCTTTCGAGTTTAACAACAGATGGAGCAATCTGAGTTCGTCTGATCTTATGTTCTTGAATTCGGAAATGCTCAACACGGTGTCAAGCAATAGATTCTCTCCCATAAAACTAAACGATGAGCAGCTTTTGACCACGAAGGCAACGGAAAATGAGGAGATTATGAAGATCAAGGAGGAGATGGAGATGAAAAGATTGTTCGAGAACAAAGTTAGTACAATGAACAAAAACAGTTCAGCTACAAACTCAATTGTTCCCTCGACATCAGACAGTATAGCAACTTCAGCTCATGCCTCGAGTTCTACGAATCGAGGAGAGAAAAGATCAATGTCCGAAATCACTGCTCTTTCGAGATTTGGAAACTTGGGTTTCACCAACAGGACTAGAGAGCCTTCTCTGCTCGAAAACAACCCGAAAGAGGATAGGATGAGGCGGCTTTGGATGCCGATTGCCAGAAGAACAGTCCAGTCGTTTGCCATTAGAGAGAAAAGGTCTCCACAGCATTTAGATGTATGATTTGTTTTTAGTTCAAGCTTTCAGTTTCCATAGATTTTAGGTACTTTATTCATAAGTTCAATCTAATTCCTATCAAATTTGAAGTACCAAATTCTTGAATCCGTTTTTTTTTTTCTTTGACAAACTACTCTAATCTAGATGGAGGGAGGATTCGAACTTGGGTTTGGAAGGACGACGGGCACACTGTCTTAAGCAACTGATCTAACTCGCGTTCGCAACTTCTTGAATCCATCAAATGACATATTTTTTTTGTTGCTTTTCTTTAGTAAAACGTATCCCTTCTTTCCCTAGTAAACCACCCTCGTTCCATGAACGAGAATCATGCTATTTCCATCATTTTCAACAATTAAATAGTTAGCCACCTAAATTTACACCAAACCAACATAATTTATTTGCAGTTGACTTAAAAAACTTAAAAAACTAAAGCTCCCAGACTTTTAAGCCAAATACATTCATCTAATTAGTCCTTAATCGTAAAATTGTCATGGCTAATCGTGTGTAATGATGATCGCGTCTGAAAACGACTTAATGAAAAGATTTAAGAAGAAGAAGAAGAAGAAGATGCTCCTTGAAACCATCGGACCAGATCATTTTATTATCTATTTGGTTGGGAAAATTCAACTTTCATCAGTCACTTGTTGTCCTCTCATGAAATTTAGAATCCTCTGAAAATGCTGTCGTTTATTATTTATAAGGCAATAAAATTGTATTTTTGTCACAGTTGTGGTATTGGTGTCAGAGCTGAGTCTGCTTCATTTGTCCTCGAGGAAAGCAGCCACGAATCGACTTTGCATGTTGATCTTAATTAAGTGTTAATCTTAATTTTACGTTTCTGTCCTTGTCGGCTTGATACCTCTATTATGTTTTTCTGCAGTTCTTATATTGTATTTGTTATTCGTTTACTTTAGTGGTGTTGTTCTCTAGTCGGAAGAGGACCAATAAGTGCTCTCTTTTTTTGGTTTTGAAAGTGTTTTTCGAATGGCTAAGTGAGGTTTCTGATAACTAAAATGCTTTTAACCATTTTGAAAGTAAAAAAAAAAAAAAAAAAAGGAAAAGTGGTTCTTGATTCTAAAAGCCGTTTTCGATGCTTTGTTGAAGAAGTGCTTCTTCAAGAAATAATTTTATTGGATTTTTCAAAAAAAAATAAATAAATAAAGAAACTTAGGTGCTCCATAAGACGGTGCTCAAGAGTATCGAGTACTTCAGATGTTTTCATAGTTAGATATTTGTTTAAAAATACAAAATTCAAGGTCTAACTGTTAAAACACTTGATGACAGGTACCCACCCCATCTCAACTCCGCGATGGTGGTCCCCACCCTATGAATGTAGACAAATCCTCCATGGCTGAACAATCAGAGAATATGAGAACAAGATTTAACAAAATTTGCTGGAGACCGCCAATCGGTAAGGATTTCCATAAATCAGAGATCCAAGTATTTACAACACATAAGAAAATGATAAAAGCGAATTCCAATAGTAATCAATAAGAACAATAGATAGTTGGAGACTCGAGAGCTTCGTGGCTAAGTCGATCAAATTTCTATCAGCTGCGATTACAGAAGTAGAACTTGAAGAAATGAGCCCCTCATTCATCCACACATATATGCATTTACAGAGGGGGAGAAATTCGCCGAAAAGAAAAAGAGAATGATGGGAACAGAAAATCTATCAACCGGCCTCTCCATGAAATAGTCAAATGGCTATCAGCAGCGGCCTATGATCCCAGAAGATATTTACTCTTCTAATGCTACTATGTAATCACGTAAAATATAACGGGACCACAAGCAAGGTGAATCTCAGGATTGTAACTTCGACATTTCCTCCGTTGGTTTTGTATGTCTCGGTGGTTTCTCATTGTTCAGCCAAGCTGTGAGTCAAATCTCACAGCAGAGAGGATTCAGAAGAACCCCACCTGGAATTTTTTACAAATGTGGAAAGTCCTGTAATTTTTTATCCTTCTACCAGTCGTCAAACCATTCAGGGGTATCGAGTTCTTCTCCATTTCGAGATGGAGAAGCTAGAGGAACAGAACAGTCCTCGGAGTGACTTCCCAAATGTTGAGTTATACGAGATGTGATCTCATGAGGAACAGGCAAACTACTGTCTTTGATCCCTTCCCAATCAATACCATCAAACCAGGGATGCCTTTTGACAGATTCATAACCTTGGCTTCCTAGTCTGGTGTTTTCATCAACCTCGAGTAACTGAACATATTATTATAAACAGAAGCATGTGAAAATTCCTTTTGTGAGAGAGAGAGAGAGAGAGAGAGAGAGAGAGAGAGAGATGACTAAAAAGATTCCTACAATACCTTAGTGATGAGATCAACAACTTCAGGACTAAAAGTTTGCGGTAGAGTTAGCTGTCCCTTTGCGATCTTTGCAAATGTATCAAGCTCACTTTGTCTCCATGAGCCGAATGGCATTTCACCCTGTAGCATGAAGTATATCAACACTCCTAATGCCCACCTGCAAATTTTCAAACAAATTCAGAACTGCAGGAGGTCTCAGAAGGATACTGTCAAGACAAAAAAATAATAAAATAATATGAAATGTAATTATATGTACAACTCAGATCTCAATGCCTAAAACTTCAATCATTCCACTGTTACCAACACAGGAAGGGACCGTTTCCATCTTAAAACTTTTTCCAGAGATCTAAACAAATCTAGATACTTACAAATCTCACCAGGTGTCCTAGTGGAAGCATATCTTCTCGCAATTACCCTCAAGTCCACTAGCATATATTCTCACTGTACCACTAATGCTAATGCTGATTTTGTAAATTTATGAATATTTCTGTCAAGCACTTGCCTCTAAATTCTCCCAATTTCTCTAAGCCTCTATACCGCCTAATTCTGAATAATTTACTTCTTATACAATGTGTTTCACATTTTCATGAAAAACTACGTATAGTATTCAGTGATGTATAGAATAGCTAAGCTTAGGATGAACAAGGCATAATTCACCATATTACCAGTCAGCTGGGAAACCATGGCCTTTTCCCTGGACTACCTCTGGAGCTAAAAAGTCCACCATTCCACAAATTGTATATGTCCTTTCACCAGATAACTTCTTGCCAAACCTGAAGTCTACTAGCTACATTACAAAAAAAAAAATTAGTAATTAAGCATAATTTCATCAACTTCTCCCTTCTTCGATTATTCAGCGTCAATCCAGATACCATGAATAAACATGATTCAGAATGGAAAAACAAAACATTACCAACCTGCAAATATCCTGTTTGGTCCAACATTAAAACATCAGGAGACAAGCCTCTGTAGAGAACGTCATTCTGAAAGTCAAATTACAAAGAAAAGAAAATGAGAGATGTTGAAAAAGAAAGATGTCACGGCAGGAGCTAATAAGCTAATTCCAGACAATGGACCTTATGGAGATCTGCCAAACCAGCAACTAGAGAGGCTGCACAAAATTTGGCAGATGGTTCATCAAGGGGAGTGCGAAGTATCGAAGCCAACGGACAAGCAAGGCAAGTATTATACAGTATGCCAGCATGTGTCTGATCAACACATGTGCACAGAAACTGTGGCACACATGCTGAAGAACTCATACTCTTGATTAGATCCTTCTCTCTTAACACTTGTGCTTCCTTTCCCATCCTTCTGACCTTTTGCTTTGAAAACCTTTTCAAACTAAGCAATTTTTCTGATAGGCAATCAGATTTAACAAGAATAATTCCTGTCAGCTTATGTACTGTTTTAAACAAAAATAAATTCTTCTCAAAATATTGAATCTACTATTAGATCTGTCCCATTCAATGCAGTATATATTATCGACTTTTTTCTTTGTCTAACAAATGATATATCATATATTACTTCAACATGAATCCTGCATCGTGTAGAAGTCCAATCTAACCAAATAAAACCACAGCTGAAAAGAAAAACCCTAAATGACAACCAACCAACCTGAATCTCTTAAACATACAAGTCCAATCTCACTGCAGTCAGTGCTATATAAAATTGTTCTCCAATCCTAAAATGGAAACATATGTAGCATCAATAAATTATACGATAACTCAATTAAGCATTTATCCTTAGAAACTTAGAAATCTACAGACAAGCAGGGCACTGAATTCCATACCAGATCAGACAACTGGACTTTAGTAAGAGCAGAAATATCAACGTTCTTGGCAGATCCCTTTGGAACGTCAGAAGAATAATCCCTTGACCTACACAGTGACATCAACAAACAGCATCCGAAATATGAAAGAAACAGTCATGAGATATCCTGTATAATATAAAAAAGAGTTCTACGAAATTGTCACGTGTCATTAAAAAGCTCCAAAATTAACCATGGATTTCCAATTGGTAGATTGATTAAAATTTAAGAACTGAGACTTCAAGAGAATACCACATACTTCCGATCATCCTGAGAAAGCTTTGTCAAAGGGCCAATGACTGAATCAAAATTCTCCTTTGTTAAAACAGCACAGGTGACATCTCCCACAGCAACTGCAGTAAACAAATCAATATGTTCTCCAAGAAGTGCCCATTCACCAAAGCAGCTTCCCTCCGTCTTCTCCACTGAGAGCTCTTTACTGCTCTGAGGATGATCATCTTTTTTTTGATAGTCAGACTTCAGACTCCGGACAACTGGACTACTAACTGAATTTGCATCAAAAGTAATCCTCACTTTTCCCTTCTGGATAATGTATAATCCAACTAGGCGTTCACTCTGCAGATACATGTGAAATACACATTAGATATAGGCAAAGAGTAAATGATACCCTTAGGGAAAGTAAAGTACCTCACTGACTATCGTCTGCCCTTCTGAGAAGGAAACTTCAGACAGAGAATCGGCAATATGGCTCAGCTGTAAGATTGTCAGCCTTGATAGAAGATCCACCGATCGAAGCAACTTCAAATACGACAAATTAGAAAACTCTGACGTTAAAATTCCACGGAAGTCTTCTCTTTTCAAAGCCCAAAGAGTTCCACTGGTCACAGCACGAACAGAGGCCTGGAGTGGTTTGTTATGCCTGTAGTATCACATATCGCAAGATCAAGTAAACAGGAATTAGAAAACACATGATGCACTATTACAAAAGGAAACAAACAGATCAAGGAAAGCCGAAACAAATTGGATCTAACTTGTCCCAGGAATATGCTTCCCATTTCCCCTGGCTCTGCAATGGCAAATCATTAATATTTTCTAATGCATAGATGTACAGGTGTAGGAAAACCTTATGTTCAATTTGTGCATGAAATTTCCAAGAGTAAATCATAAAGTCAGCTCACAGAAACTCTATGATAGCACAACCATTTTTGGAACCAACAGATGAAAAAAAGGTAGGTTAACTCACATTAGCGCTAGTTCTCCAAAGGATGACAATTTATCAGCTGTATAGTGCTGCAGAACCCTCGGAACCTCTCCATTCTTTTCTTCCTGCCAAGATCGTATCCAGTCAACAAAAAATCTGTGGGGCCTCATAAAGTAATTATCCAAATGAATTTCAAGTAGAAAAAGGATATATTTAAAACCTGGGTCGCCAACACCTCAAATTCTCCACTGCCAACAACATAAAAGCAGTCACCTTCACCACCCTACAAAATATGGTAATGCTATAAGTAAGATAACCACACAAAATTGTAACATTTTAACTTCTCTATTTTTTGAACATGGAGTCTTTAGGCTGTTTTGGCAATGGATCAGCATTGCGAATGTAACTTCAAAAATTAAACCAATAATGCTTTGTGCATCGGCAACTGCTTTGTGTATTATTAAATTGACTTTTAAAAATCAAACTTACTGGGCAGGGGGTCCCCAGGTCACTTAACAAACTGCTTTGTGTATTATTAAATTGTAAATAATTCTACTTTAGTTACATAAATTTCTTGGCCATAGGGACAAGCATGAGTTTGTGTATACTATTTCCGTAGAAATTCACGAACCTGAATCCTGCAGTTGTAAGAGCATTTCAAGTAAATTAGAACTACACCAGAATTAATAGTCTATTACATATATTAATCCTTTTCAGATTGTTGGATGTCATAAGTCCATGTATGCCACTCATAACTGTGCCCAAAGCAAGACAATTATGTGCAAGAGCTATGAAAAGCTATTACTGTAAACAAGAAAAGCAAAAAAAATAAAGAAAAGGAACCTGTCTAACAACAACATCTCCAGGCTGGAACTCAACCCTTTCCATGCAGTCCAATAACACCTGACACTGAGAATCAGTAAGCTTTCTGAAGAGGAAATGGTCGTGCAAAGCCCGCTCAATGTGTGCCTATTTACCACAAACAAATGTTCAAAGTAAGAACTCGCGATAGAGAAATTGACATCATTTCTGGTCTTTCATACAAAATCATGACGAACGGAAATAAAAAAGGATATGAAATAAAGCATACTTCTTCCTCCCAAGTCTTTCTGTGGGATGGAGATGGAGGAACCCAAATTTGCCCATTTTCTAGAGAACTCTCAATCGCACGAAGGCGTGCCTTTGACAAATCATGTCTGGTGCGCTGGTTCCTAGAGTTCCACCCAGATGGTGAAGGAGATTCACATCCTGTAACCTCTACAACTTGAGGAACAGGTGGTCGTAAAGCACCAGCAGGGCTTACTGATTGACCAATGGACATCTATAAGAAAAAGACATTATTAATTGACTACATTTGAGCAAACCATATATATGTGAAGACAATGGACTTTGAATATTAAATGCACAGACAACGTCATGGTTTGGACAGCAAGTCCTCTTACATCAGTCAGCCCACTTACATGCACAACGATCACTGTAATATCATCTGTACGAGTTTCATACTGCAGCCAGAGTTTATACGATTCAGCTACAATTGCAGCACAAGCATCACGGGGATCTTTAAATTTTGCAACCTGTAAATATAGTAACAGAATCAAGAAAAGTGGAAAACAGAAAAACAAATAAGACGTACTCAACTTAACTAAACACACTATGCCCAACAATAAGAAAGCAAACAAACAATCATAACCTTTCACAATTAACTTATAAAAGGTCAATGAATCAGAGATAAATAACTCTAACAGATTCCACGCTTGATTGCAACAAAGAGAGAGCAGGATACCTTACCATATCCACCACAGCTTGGCTAGAAAGGAACTCAAAAACTCCATCACTAGCAAGAACAAAGAAAGGATTATTCTGTGTAAGCTCTAAAACCACGATTTCAGGGTTCGCAACAACCCCAATTGTCTCAGCAATTGAATCACCAAGACTCCTTGTAAAAGCTGTCCCAGGATACATTCCATTTGGCACCCACAATCTAGGCGGATCACCATCATCGCTTTCTTCGGTTCCCCAACACTGCACATCTGGATTCTTCAGCCCTTCAATTTGATCCAATGTAAGAACTCTTGCACCACAAAGCTTAACCCTTTTGAGCTCGTCCACTCTAAATGGGGTTTGATCAATTGAAAGGTCCACAGCTACAATGTCATCCCCTTTCCTCTCTGCTATAACAGCCCTTGAATCACCCGAATTCGCAATGCATATCGTCCTGCCTCGAACCAAAACCGTAATTGCAGTTGTCCCGCTCATGCTATCATCCAAAATATCAGCGTGCAACTGAGAATTGGTTGCGATAAATGCAGAATGGCATGCTTCAACAGCATCCACTTGAAATTTATTATTCCTAAGCAAATTCTCACACAACTTTCTTTTCACAAACTGCGAACACTGAGCTCCGAATTCTCCATGACCATCAAAGACCCCGAAGAAATGATCATCCGGGTTTGTCCCAAATGGTGTGTGGATGCAAAAGCTATCTTGGTTAGCCTTATCAAGAGCATCAGGGTAATAACCTCTCTGAGACAAATACGAATACCGCATTTCAAAGTTTCCTGAAGGGACCTTGACAGTTCTTGACCCATTGGGGGGCAGAAACTGTGATGAAACCCTACGGAGCCTAGTTATACCCATCTCAGCATCCCCAGTTAAGCCAGTCTGGTTGAATTGGTCTCTGAGCTCACCTACTTCTCCATTGGAGGAAGTAGGAGAGAACACTGGGATCTCAGTGCTCCTCACATCCTGACTCTCTTTCAATTTCGGAACTCTTGGAGTACAAAGCTCTCCAATGCAAACTCTCGAATACACACAACCCATCACTCAAAAACACAAATTGAATCGAACCCAGATGCCAAATTTACCTGAAAATTCATCAGTTTCAAGTTTGAACAAGCTCAATCACCCTGCAACCCATCACTCAAAAAAGAAAATTGAAACGAACCCAAATGCCGAATTTACCTAATAATTCATCAGCTTCGAGTTCGGTCGAGCTCAATCACTATACAACCCAACACTCAAAAATGCAAATCGAATAGAACCCAGCTGCCAAATTACCTGAAAATTCATCAGTTCGAGCATTCGAGTTCGAACAAGCTCAACGACTCTGCTTACTCTGCTTCTTCGAGCAAAATAAATGAGATTTTGTTGGATTTTTCTCCAGACTTATCTTCCACAGCCGCCCACAAAACTACTTTCAGAGAATGAAAGGAAACCGACTACAATAAAAACTATTAAATTGCAAATCTTTTATGAGATATTCAAACTGTTAGATATTAGCAAATTGGAAAGCGACGTTCTTGATCTACAGTGCCTCTCACAACCGTTACGATAAAATACAACAAATATAGAAGCCAATAAAAGCACTTCTGAAAAAAGTACTTCTGAATCGTGCAAAAAATTGGAAAGCAGACAGTTGGGTTTTGCAGAGGAAGTCGAGAAATCTGCTTGCTTGAGTGAGTCACTCAGCAGGTGCTTTGGGGAATAGTTCGGGATAGGGAGAAGAGGGAAGGGGAAGGCGCGTGGGGACAGGGAGTGGTCGCGGTGCAGATTGCGGATTAGGCCGGTATCAGTGCACTGCATCTATTTTTGTGGACACTGCTACTCCCACGCGCCGTGACGGGAAGTGTTTTCACCTTCATATTTTTATGGAATAGGTATATATTGTCAAACAAGTTAGGTTTTGAGATTAAATTCTATCCGTTGTTTACGGTAAAATTTAGCATTGTCTTGAATTTGCATAATCATCGTTTAATGGGATTTTAGCTTACTCGTCATTCACAAAAGTCAACTCAAAATCGTCAACTTAAATGAAGAAAATACGATTAAATCTATTAATCTTAGTAGTACGACAAGAAGCACAATTTTATTAGTAAATATTATAATTTTTTCAAAACAACGAAAAAAGTTCACACTTTTCAACCCTTAATAATAATTCTAGTAATGTGTATCTGATATTTTTCAAATCTCGTCTTTGTAGCTCAGTATTGTCTTGTAAAAAGATTACTATTTTTTTTTTCTCATCATAATTCTCAAGGACTATTTTTTCTATATATAATTAAAATAATAGATGAAAGATAAACTAAAAAAATTAGTTTATAGAATGCATCCCTTATCACACACTTTGCTTTATTGTTTCATTGAATAATTGAATTATGCCTTTACCAAAGTGTGTGTGCATAGGACTATCTTCCATACTCGAATGAGAAAACCGCCCCACGTTCGTTCATAATCACATAAACTTTCCCAAGTGATCCTTCACTTCAAAAAGATAGGAATGGCCCCTTGAATTCAATTTGATTAACTTCTTTTTTGTTTATCCATTCTTTTGTCTAAATGTGAATTTAATATAAAGTAATAAAAAATTTATAAAACTTTTGAGAGGATGTGTGCTAATTGACTCTGGTTACGGGACGGGCTGAAAATGTTTCTAGCCTTTTTGAGCCCCATTGGGTAGGGATGGGACTTTAGTAGCCGACCAACTTGACCAACCCAACTGAAATTGGGTTGAGTTGTAAGCTTCAAATTTATTTTTGAGTAAAAACTTGTCACCCGTCCAATCGGTGAGTTGGGTTGATATATTATTAACTAAATTGGAATCGACCCACCCAAATATCAAGAATTCTTAATCAAGCATGTATATTACATAGATATACATATAAAATCTAATCGTTATTAAACACACTTGTTTATTTATAGTTTAGTTAAATCATAAAATTTAAATATATAAATACAAATAGTGATTCTACAATATCAAATTCATACGATTTAACCCTAATATGACATGTATTTTGAATTATTTGTCACTGATTCTCACTTTACAAATAGGAAAGAAAGTAAACTTAATTCGTAAAATCCTTCCAACCCAACTTGCCTTAGAATGGTTTGGGAGGTTGAAGTCCAACCGACCAACCCACCCAATGCCCACCCCTACCATTGGAGATTAGCCTCTTCATGCCCCACTGAAATTTAGTCCTATAAATTGATCTAAACTATTGGGAATTCGAACTTGAGCATAAGATGACACAATATCCTAACCAACTTGAATACGTGTTATTTACATTTTCTTTCCTTTTTAAAACTTTGCTAGCAAGCAAGTGACAAAGAATTAAATTCTTTGCTTTGGTTACATCGTGATTCTTCATGAAATGTTCAAACATACCAAGAGAATGTTTTTCTGTGAGCTTATAAATTACGCGCACCTTTTAGGGTTTATACTTTTTAAGACTAGAACATGGATCGCATTCTTTTACTTGACATTTTGTGGAACCAAAAAATATAAAGAATGGACAAGTACAAATGAATGAATGAATGAACACTCAACAGCTTACAAATTAAATAGGTTTAGTAATAAAGTTGTCATCATGATTTTCAATTAGTTGAAATATATAATACCAGTCAGTTCTTCTTGAACATAGTTTATATGCGTTCAGAAAAACCACAAATTTTCAGTGTATTTATTGATCATGCATCAATAATATTTATAACTAAATGAATGGAAACTGAACTACCATCAACATATCTCTTCTCTACTAATTAATAAAACACTCATTGTCAACCAAAATTCTATAAAATTATTAGTTTAATCCTCTAATTAAAACATAATATGAATAAGAAATGTGAGCCATAAATGTAATTTCACACAACCAAATTTTTTTTTCTCACCTACATGGGATCCTAACAAATCTCTAATTATAAATAAAAAAAAAAAAAAAAAAAAAAAAAATTCTCGCTCCCACATTCTCTATCACTCCATTCCTCTCTCCTTTTATTTCAAAAATAAAAATAAAAACTTTTCTCACACTTTGTGTGTGCCCATATGCTAGTATATATGATACCAATTACTATATGATTTAGTTGCCTTCAAATTAGTCAAGCTCTAATCTCACCAACAACGCAAGTGGCCTTTTACCACAGTGGTGGAAATATGTTGAACCTTTGCATAAGAGCGCGAGTTTAAATCCTATCAGTGACTAATCTAACTTCTAATCTAATAAAATATATCGTTTGACTAAAAAAAAAAAAAAAAAAAAAAAAATCTCACCAACGACAAAGAAACTAATCTTAGAGGTAATACTCTCGCGTTAAGGCCCCAACAGTACCAACCCCTAAATTGGGCCTTGGGCTAGGCCCAACTTGAAAACAAACCAGAGGTCCAGAAGTCTACCCCCACAGGGGACACACACACCTATACACCATATCAAAGACAACCTCGTCCTCCACCGTTGGATCTTAAAAAAAAGGCCATCGAATCGAATACGACGCGGCAATAGCTGCTTCTCCTCTCACTTCACTCCACCAGTCACCACACCACACCACACCACTAGGCCTTCCCATTTCTTTATTCTCTCTCCTTTTCTTCCCAAAAATAAACAATACAATTTCTTCAAGTTCACAGAGGGGAGAGAGAGAGATGGTGCGGATAATTCCCATGGCGTCTTCAATCAGACCCTCGCTATCCACGCTGAGGTTCGCCGGAGCTTCTCGCCTGGGCTTTTCCTTCGCTTCCTTCACTCCTTCCCGCCGACTCGCTTGCTTCCAACTCGCTAGTGGTAATATATATACAAATTCTCCGCCTTTCGCTGCTTACCCTTTTGTGTTAAACCCTGAATTTCCCATCTTTTTCGCTGAATTCCTCGATTTTCGGTTGAATTGGGATGTTAATTTTGTTGTATGCATGCACAATTTGATTTGATTAGTGTGGGAGTGTTTGATTGGAAAATTTGATTAGTGTGGAAGTAATCGATTGGGAATTTTATATAAAGTTTTGTGAATTTAACTGTTGGGATTGTATTTGTTCTTCACAATCAAGTTACGGCATTGACAATGTGATTGGATTTGTGAATTGATAAGGTTTTGTGATCATTTCGACCTGCTTGATGATTTTGAGTTGTATACCAGCTGTGCCACAGTCGCCGTCTTTCGGTCTGAAAGCTTCTAAGCTGTTGAGAGGAGATGGTAAAACCGTGGGGGTGGCTGCTGCTGGAAATGCCGCGCAAGCTAGCACAACGGCTTCCCCTGAAAATGTCCTAGAGTGGGTCAAACAGGACAAGCGGAGGATGCTCCATGTGGTTTACCGCGTTGGAGATTTGGACAGGACCATAAAGTATGTCCGCTCAATGCAACTTGAACTATCCTTTTGATTTCATATGTAATGCCCTGTTTTCTTATGATTATAATGAAACAACGCAGAATTCAAACATAGAGTTGTGTTGTGCCTTGCAGATTCTACACAGAATGCTTAGGAATGAAATTGTTGCGAAAGCGTGACATACCCGAGGAAAGATACACCAATGCTTTCCTTGGGTACGGGCCAGAGGATTCCCAATTTGTTATTGAACTCACTTACAGTATGGCATCCAACTAGTTTTCATCTTTTCCAAAATCTGAATCATTACCTGTTTTGAACTACTTCCATAAGCACTTGTCCTGCGAATTGAAATTCATATGATTGATGTTCATTTCATTTAATGGCACTTCCAGATTATGGAGTTGACAAGTATGATATTGGAACTGCATTTGGTCATTTTGGTATTGCCGTTGAGGATGTAAGTCGCTATTTTTTTGTTAAATTTTGTTCTCTAAGATGCAGGATGCAGATTTTTTTTAATGCAATTTGGTATTATCCTGTTGTTACTACTATCTAGACTATTGGGGATTTTCTGTTCTTAAAGGACATCTATGTATGTTCTTGTGGTTAGGTTGCCAAGACTGTGGAGCTTGTAAAAGCTAAGGGTGGCAAGGTAACTCGTGAACCTGGTCCGGTCAAAGGGGGAAAAACAGTAATCGCATTTATTGAAGATCCAGATGGTTATAAGTTCGAACTATTGGAAAGAGGGCCTACCCCTGAGCCCTTGTGTCAAGTTATGCTTCGTGTGGGTGATCTTGATCGATCCATAACTTTTTATGAAAAGGTAGAGGTTGTTTTGGACAGAAATATGCTGTTGGCCTTTCATGTTTTTACTTGTCACTGCTTATTTGTTTTGGAACTCATTTACTTTTGGTTCTCAATCCTTAATTCCTTTCCACTCACTAGGCTTTTGGCATGGAGCTCCTTCGCAAAAGAGATAATCCGGAATACAAGGTAATTTTGCATTTTGTCTACACTAATAGCCTTTTATATTTGTACACTGAATTATTGGAAATGATTGGTCATTCTGATGCCTCTTTTACCCCCAAAGATGGAATAAGTATGATGAGATAGTAACATGAGACTCTAGATTGAAGCATGATTACAAAAGAACATAGTCGCCATGCCTTACCAATAGTTTTAGAGCTTTGTCCTTTTCATCATGTCACAATGGTCATTACTTGCAGGAATAGTGTATAGAGTGTTTCTACCTGAATGACATAACCTTTTGCTTGTTGCTCCCGTACCTATTACTTCTAGTAGTACTCTAGTAACGGAAAAATGCCTTTTCTCTTCTAGTGCACTATACGTTATTGACATAATTGTGCTCATTACTTCTAGTATACAATAGCAATGATGGGTTATGGCCCCGAAGACAAAAGTGCTGTTCTGGAGTTGACATACAATTACGGGGTCACCGAATATGACAAGGGAAATGCTTATGCTCAGGTAGAACCTGTACCTCTCCCCAGCTTCTCTTCTTTTGATAGCATTCCCTCTGTCCATTGCAAAATGGTTTTCTTATTCATGCATGCATAATTTCCTGTGGTTCGTCATGTTATTGTGAGAATACCACATGAAAAATGATATATTTTCTTGCCAACATTTTTTCGGACTAATTTTGAAGAATGGTTTCTTTTTTCTCTCAACAGATAGCAATAGGCACTGATGATGTCTATAAAACTGCTGAAGCAATTAAACTCTCTGGGGGCAAGATTAATCGGGAGCCTGGGCCATTACCTGGTCTAAACACAAAGATCACTGCTTGCTTGGACCCTGACGGATGGAAATCGGTATGGCTCATTCTTTTATGCTTTACTCATATATGTACCTACCCTGACGGCTGAAAGTTGTTTGGTGGCTCATTGCCCCATGATTACAAGGTCTCACTCCTCATTTTGTTTTGCAGGTTTTTGTGGATAATGTTGATTTCCTCAAGGAATTGGAGTGAGTTATGAGAGGCTTACGCGTACCCAAGCTTGTGATATTGAAACTGAAATCTCGGGCCAAGATGATTCTATGAAGCTGTTCTCTTGAACGAATGCATTAAATCCCCGTTTTGTAGATAAAATTATAATTAGCTTTGAATAACCATTGTAACAAATATTTATCTCACGATAGCGTTGCAGTCATTGTAAGAAAAAGGAAAAACAACAATTAGTTTTGCAGTGTTACTGTTAGTTCGAGATGTTGTTATTATTTTTTGGTGATTCATCTGCCACTGTTTTTGTGGGAAGTTCTCTCTCAAGATTTCTGGTACTCATCCTCTTGCTTCTGGCTCGCCGGAGACCTTTCCAGGGTTCAGCCGTCTGCGGTTAGGCATATTTACAGGGAGATGAATATGGTTGTGTATGGTATGGTCGCCTTAGGTCTTTCCTTGGACTCGGATTCGATGAGAAGTGAGAAGTGATAACCCCAAGCCCTAATTTTGTTTAATCTGGGTTGGTGAGAAGTGAGCAGGGCCTGTGTTTCTTTTGGTGAGAAAGTAATTTGTTTCAATCGTGCCATGAAGTCGCTTGTTTTGTCATAATATTTCTTCAATCACCATTGAACTTAATTATTTCCTTGTAGTTGGCCGGTAACATTTTTTTTTTTTTTTTTTTTTTGGGAGTTGGGAGTTTGAGGTTAAAAAAAAGAAGAGTTGGGGTTCGACGAATTTGGAACTTCTTTGGACTTTGGAAATTCGGACCTTTACTTTGTGTGAAAGATAAATAGGAGTTCTTGATTTGTGTAAGGTGGTCTAGCATAATGAATTAATGGGGACCATTAAATATAATTTGAATGATTTGAATTGTTTGGTTCTTGAGCTCTAAATAGTGAGATTTAAAAAGAATATCTGTCACGAATTCGATCACGACATTTGTAAGACACTTTTACAACCCCTATTTTGATTTTATCTGCCTCACGCCAATCCAACTTGTCAAGACACATAAATAAGAAAAGTAGGAAATACCACATAAATAAGAAAAGTAGAAAATACCAAATGTAAAAATCAAAATTAGTGTTGATGATTTTTTGTTTTTACTTTTTAGTACATCGATATAATTACATTAAGAAGAAAGAGAGTTTGGCTAAATCACACAATGTATAATTTATTTGACATCGAATTCATCATACACGAGATTCGAACATAAAATCTATTACTTTCAAATGAATAGAATAGCTGTTAAATTACCGTTATTATTTTCTGGTTCTTTCATGTTACTTTCCCGTTTACTAAATAAATTATTGAAAATTAAAGAAGGTTTTCAAATAAAACCCTAAACAATCATATAAAAGCAATTAAACTCTTCATTCCCTTTCTCTCCTCCCGGCCCTAAGAAGCTCTGAAAGACTGCAATTTTATTGAGCTTCTGGTACGAAATTCCGTTTTCGGCCATGTCCAGCTCACGGAAAGGGAAGGAGGGCGCAGAGGAAGGCGAACAGCAACATGGGCAGATCAGTAATAAGAAACGCAAAGAGATTTTCCCCTACGGAAACTACAAAAGTTACTACGGCTATCGGGTAATTAAAATCTCCTCCATTCCCCATAATTTTAACTTTTGAATGTTGTTATTACTCTGATTGGTTGTCAGGGAAAGCTAAAACAAGTGAGAAAAAAAACAACTGAAGATTCGATTTGGTTGGGAGTTTCTCGGTTTTTTGTTTATTTGGTTGTTTGAAGTAAATATTGAAGTGCGGTTTGTGTTTGATTGAGTTTAAGGGTACCCAATTAGGTGTTTTGTCAAATTTGATTGAAATTATGGTATTATTTCGTTTGAAAGTTTCTGGGGAATTGGTGTTCTTGGGTTTTGAATGCAGTGCATTTGTGAAGCTCTTGAGTGGTTGGATTGGTTTTATGGATACTGCTAGGATTTATTTCGAAAAATAGCGTAAGCTAAACTTCACCCATGATTCATTGTGGCCCAATTTTAAGTATTTGGGAGAGTTTAACTTTAAAAAATTAACGGACAAGTTAAAAATTTTGGGGATTGCATTGGTCTGTAATTTTTTAAACGTCTTGAAACTTGTTCTGTCGATAACAATGTGGAATCTCATTGCCTTGTATGGTGTTTTAGATTGGCCAAGAAATGGAGGAAGATGCTAGGTTGAAGGTTTTCAAGAAGGAATGGTTCGAAGGAAAGGATTGTCTTGACATTGGCTGCAATTCTGGAATCATGACCATTCAAATTGGTACTTTTCTCTCAGTTAAAATCTTAATTGAAATTTATTTATGAGTTTGTTGATTATACTGTATTGTATCTATTCATCTTTCCTAAACAAATGGTATTATTAAATCTTATATGGATAGAACTTGATAGTCTGAGTTGGGGAAAAATGTAGCGAATTTCTTGGTTTTGTCAAGTTTAGGGTGTTTTATAGTCGCGGGTTGAGATGCTTTCTTTATGTATGTGGCTCTTGAATGTGTTTGTTCTCACAGTGACTTAGACATCTGTATGTGCTTATCTACAGCCAAAAAGTTTTGCTGCCAGAGCATTCTTGGCGTTGACATCGACGCCAGTAAGATTCTAATCATATCTCGAATTCTTATCGTCTCACTGAAGTTCAAAGAAGTTCAAATATTTTTACGTTGTTCTCTAAATGTAGTCAGCATTTTATGTCAAATCTATTATGTTTCATAAGCTCTTGTTTGCATGGGATCTAGGATGCATAATTCTGTTATTATCTGAATGCAAACCATCACACTCACACATATGCCTGCATGCACCGTGTTCACACATACACATGCGCATGAACATCCACAAATTTGTAAATGTATTCTATTCATTAGACATATCTCTACAAGCTCTTCTTAGTTTACTAGTGCAATATTCCCTTGATGCTAAATTTGTGTTCGACCATGCAGTAGCGTTTATTGTAGGTGCCTACCACCTTGATCTTGAACTTGAAGGACATGGTTCGATGATGTGTCTTTATATGTGACATGACATCAGGCATAGTTTGACCTCATAGTTTGTAAAGACCTCATAAGATACCCATTTAAAAAAAATGAAAACTTCACTGGGTTGGGATGCAGTTTGGTGTCCTGCTTTGTGTGTGATCAGACAGATTTAACACTAGTTTTTATCTAATTATCCCATATCCTAGTCAATTCTGCAACTTTCTTTGTAGTTAATTAATGCAATTTTGTTTTCTTTCAGATCGAATTCAGGATGCATACTGGCACGCCAGAAAAATATTGAGATCGGAGAATGCTAGAAAGACACTTGGAAAGGCTTCTAAATTGGAGGGTGCAAGTGGCTCTTCTGAGGAGAAAGATCTGCTTGACACAGTATCTTTCCGAAAAGAAGATTTTGTTAACAGTCGGGATCCACACAAGAATCATTATGATACCATTATATGGTGAGCTTCGCCGCCTCTTTTTCTCAGTTATTCTAATATATTATGTTTGTTTCAGTCCTATTAAGGATATCAGTAATACGTGCAAACTTGCTATGATATGTGTAGGCCTTCAACTATGTACATAAGAAAAGAAAAATTATGGTTATGCTCATTAATATGACTAAAACTGCTCATCAAAATTTGTGACTAAAACTTTTGGGTAAACAGGTTTACCAAATATAACATAGACCATCAAAGAAGTCGAAACCGGGTATGTCTATCCATAGGCCATCAAAGAGTTGTACTCTAAGGACAAGTACCTATCATGAGACAACCAATGGAATCCACACTGGCCCGACAAATATCTAGAAAATGCCATTATAGTTTCCCGGGTTTTTTTGTTTATGAGCTCTAGCGAATGTGATTCCCATATCTGATAGCTGCATTGGGTTTCTATCTGTTTATTTTATGCAGATATTGCATCTTGATGCGTGCTTTTTTATGTGCAGTTACATCCTCTCATTTGCAAGTATAAACGTCACATTACTTATTGTGTTGCTTTGTTGTTAAATTTGTTTTTCTCCTCTAATACAGTTTGAGCGTGTCAAAATGGATTCATCTGAATTGGGGTGACGATGGATTGATTACATTATTTACAAGGGTTTGGAGTCTACTTCGCCCGGTAATTCTTATAACCATTGCTATTCCATCCTCATTTCATTTCATTATTCTTTTCTCGCCTGCTGTCAACTAAGCATGGAATTTTAGTTCAAAATAATCTTGATTTATAACTTTCCCTAGTTACATGATATCTTGGGAAAAGTATGACGATTTTTTCTTCTTGTGAGCAGGGTGGAATTTTTGTGTTGGAACCTCAACCTTGGAAGTCCTACGAAAAGAATTATAGAGTTTCTGAGGTGATCGTTTCTCTTTTCAACATTTCTGAGTTTGTACCTAGTTAGTCACTACTAAATCAAATACGAGTCAGAGACTTTTCTACATTGGTTATGTTTCTGACTTAAGTTTCATTGCTTAACTGGAATTGGGTCTAAAGAATTATTTGTTCCATTCTGCAGACAACTAGAGAAAATTATAGAAATCTTATGTTCTATCCGAAAGATTTTCAAGACTTACTTCTGGATAAGGTATATTTAATCTTCTTAAAGTTCGACTTCAGATGGCAGTTTTACTGACTATCAGTCGAGATCTGGAATATCTGATATCTAACATGATTACAGATAGGATTCAGAAAAGTGGAGGACATCGCTTCAAGCGTGTCGGGCAGCAAAACCGGATTCAACAGGCCAATTTTAGTGTTCCACAAATGAGTAATGCAGTTCCGGGAGCAGGATTGTTTGTTTCGTTTGAAAAGCCGTAATTTATGTACCAATTTTGACTGGGGTCTTTGTGTGCATGTGCTGCACAAGTTTTTGGTTGGGTTTAATGTAAGATTCATACGACCAAATAGATGGAACATTTCCTGTCCCAATTTTGTATCTGCTCCTAGTATTTTGTACATACATTATAATGTATAAGTGCTCCCCAATTTTGAAGAATATTTTGTAGAATCCGATTGGATGGACAATTCTAGAAGTTTGTAGAATCCGATTGAATGGTACAATTCTAGAAGTTTATAAAATCCGATTGAATTTTATTTAGAGAATATTTTCTTGTCCTTTCATGCTTTTGCCGTCGTAGTATAGAGACGATTGGAAGTTGACTAAATTCTTGAATTTGATCACTATCAGGTTGCTTGCTGAAAAGCGCAACAATGCCCCTGACAAAAGTTCGTCAAGTGCGCCCTACTGGCTTGAAGACACTTCGAAGTAAAACGTTGAGTGCTTCACGAAGCCCAAATCGTTGAAATTAGCATATCGGCAGCGGCATGGGTAGGAAGCCTATCCTGCGAACAATGGTAAAATCAGGACCCACCAAGCGTGAAAAATCACAGCCATGAACATGATTCCTTGGCTCCCAAGACATAAAACTTCAAAAACTAGGGACAGTATCCCTAAACTAAAAATCTCGTTAACGTGTACGATTTCTTAGTCAACTTGGGAGAATGATTTTGCCCCGCCTAATTGATCTTAAGGACACCACCCTGGTCCCTGACCCGAGGCAGCTACAAATTAAGCAGTTAGCCCTCAATAAGTTTTGAGCACCTAAAGAGAGTGAGACTGAGGATCAAACTATTCATTTTTCCTCTTATGAATATTTAATTAGCTTAGTTATTATGTACTTACGCAGTCACGTTGAAGATTTAAGTACGACGATCATATCATATTTCTTTTCACTTGTAAGTGAGATGTCTTAAGTTTGAATCTCACACTTGTAAGCGAGAACTATGTACAACATAGAATCCAAGCTTTGGGTTTTCTGTATCTTGTAACCAACACATTTTTAGTCACCATATGGAAAAACACTTGCACAAACCAAGGAACTAACTCAATGTTTCCGGAGATGCGTCCCCAAGATCTTCCTGCATACATACATTGCATATTTGACAATTTAATCGCCGTACATCGGCAACTTCAAAGATGTGCTAGAATCTTGCAGAACAAACCTGTTGCTAAAACACAACGGAGAGCACCCGATCAACAATAATGCTTAAGACGATAGACGAGAGCATTAGCTGCAATTACAAAAGCAGCCAACCAAATGATGACTCAAGTATGAACCAATTGAATTACCATAAAGGTCACTTGGCTGAAGAGATGCGCTGGAGTGATTGAATCCAGCTACTCGAAGGACCTACTTTGTTGCCATGTCTATGGCCAGTGTTTGTAGCTTCAGTGGGCATATGAGGTTTTGTGGGATTCCTTCTTGAGGCGCCGGAAAATGAAGTAGACGGAGGAGGGTATGCTTCATTCGCAATCTAAAAAGGGAAATTTTTATCCATGAGTTATATTCGGAACTAAATTTTGAACAATGTAACAGAGTAATGATAAATTCCATTTTATCTCAGTTTTTATTTGACAGTAATATGACTTACGTTCTTTTCAAGAGGATTGCCATAACTTAAATTCCTGCCTGTTGTTGGAGATTTAAATTGCATGCGGACACCAGAACCAGTGGGATTGCTTGATCTAATTCGATCTGTGACCTCAGCTGGGTATGGAGCACTAGCACCACTTGCCACTGACAATTAACAAGGAAAATGTAATTTATTTAAAGCAACTGATATTGTATAGTTACATTAACCTCATATCTCCCATATATTGTGACGAGCAGTCAGTTATTAAGATATGCAAAAGTCTATATGGAAGATCTAACCTTGATGACTATCTACACGCGCTGGCATTGCATGACTGTTGCTTCCTCCAGGAACCGGCTGAACATGTGGAGTTTCAGATTAGAAGTGCAGCAGTAACCCAATGTTCAAAGAGTCATACAACTAAAAAAATCTGAAAAGACTGAACAGCAATTGCACTTACGGAACCGGTCTTTTGTGACTGCTGGTACTTTATGATGGTCCAATCAAATACGTAATCAAATTCATATCCTGCCATTTGGAGACAAACATCCAGACTATTGAATCCACATCAAAATAAAGCTCTAAAATGCTCAGAGAAGCATATGACATACATAGTTCATACATAACATACTTTATCATATGGGAATTTTAGGTAAATGGGAGATCAGATCAAACATATGTAAGCACATTGACTTCAAGCTAAGAGGGCCTATGCAATGTGAAGAACTTATTTAGAACAGATGAAAGCACAAGAAAGTTTGAACACCACTACCTTCACGAGAAAACAAATCACGGAATAGGCGTTTCAAGAATCCGTAATCAGGTCGCTGATCAAATGTCAGTGAATGGCAGTAATGGAAATACGACGCGAACTCCACCGGGTGAGATTTGCATAGAACCTTTAGAAGACAGCAGTCAGACCAGTTGACACCAGATACAAATTTCAAAGTGCACATAGTACTTGACACACACCTCAATAGGGGTTGATAACTTCTTCTCACAAATTTTATCATATTTCTGCTTTTTTGTGTCAGCTTTTAAACCCTGCCACGGAAGGCTATAAGCAGGAAGAAGAAAATCGTCAGGGGACAAGGCGGAAGAAAAATAAGATGGCATGAGCAATATATTATTGGGTTCTTTCCGACTGTATAAGTTTTTCAATTCCCTTCTACAAATTAAAAGTAAAAAATGGGTGTAAACAGACTATGTACCTTCCTCTGAGAAAATACAAAAGAACATATCCAAGAGACTCCAAATCATCCCGCCGACTTTGCTCTAAGAACAAAACAATAAATAAGGTTAATGAGTTATGCCAACAGATTACAAGGTTCTAACACCGAGTAGCTTACCAATTCCAAGATGAGTATTGCAGCTTGCATAACGTGCAGTTCCTGTTAAGTTCTTATTCTCCCTGTATGAGGCAAGTGTTAACAATAGGAATATAAACCAATACAATACTAAAAAGGTTGCATTTATATTTCAATTGTTTCTTGAGCGTTTCAGCACACACAGAAGAAAATGAGAGATTGTCTTGATACGAAAATGGAAATACCTGTATGGGATGTGACGATTTGTTGTCGCGTCTCGATATCTTTTCGCAAGACCAAAATCAATTATGTAAACCTAATAAGATATATGAAAAGAAGAGATTGATCACAATATAAACTGAAATACATCTTAAATGAAAAAAAAAGAAGACAGAGAAGATGCATCACCTGATTTGCTTTTCGACCAAGACCCATGAGGAAATTATCAGGTTTTATGTCTCTGTGTAGAAAACCTTTCGAGTGCGCAAACTCTATCCTCGTAATCTTGAATTAAAGAATCAAAAGAAAGAAATAATTATCAATTGATACGACCACACATAAACATCGTATCATTCAGTGATACGAAGAATACAAATTACAAAAGTGAAAATAAATTTCATCACGAAAAATTGTAACTTTCAAAAGGAAAATAAGCTGAAAATAGTAAGGTGGCAACGCAGATTAATGATATGCCAATGAATGTAACGCATGAGCTGCGCTGCGTAAGCTCTACTTAAAATCCGTCACAATGTATTACCATTTGATCGGCTAGCATTAAGACAGTCTTGAGTGAAAACTTTCTCCCACAATACACAAACAAATCCTCAAGACTCGGTCCCAGCAAATCGAGAACCAGCACATTGTCCTCGCCGTTAATTCCCGACCATTTTATGTTCGGAATACCGCCTAAACATTTACACACAATCAATTAACAAAACAGTAATGCTCACAGAACACTAAACCAACATCTACTAAGAAAAAGTATACGTATTCGAATACGTATACACCACGTACTTCCTCCTTGAAGGATTTTGTATAATTTCGCCTCGTAAAGCAGCTGCGGATGCTTTGTTTTACTGTTCTCCTGCATTTACCAGAAATTAAAATAAACTTAATCACTTAAATTAACTAGTAATTAAACTAAAAAAATGCTTCTTCACTAATTAAGTACGTAAAAACTTCAGATTTGCTGACAATTGAACTGCATAAACATAAATCAAGTTTTAAAAAATCGGTAATTTCTACTGAAAATTGAAAAAAAAAAAAAAAAAAAAAACAGAGAGAGATAATAAGGAGCTTACAATCTTAACGGCGACGATCTCGAACGTATCGGTGTGGGTAGCTGCAGACGAAATTCAAATAATTTACAGAGATCAGCCACTGTTACTACGATCAACGGCTCAGATTCAAACCACAGCACTCACCTAGGAAGATTTCGCCGAACGATCCGCTGCCGATCTTGCGGCCGAGCTTGTACTTTCCGCCGATGACCCGCTCCATGCCCGAATCCCCCGGATCGGATCAGTCAACTCATAGAACTTCGGATTTTGGATCCGAATCGAAAACCCGAGAAATCGAGAAAAATTGAAAAATTCAATATTCGAAAAATGGATTTTTATACGTTGGAACTGAGAAACTCAAGCCACACAGAGGCGAAGGCCCGACCAACAAGAGACAGATAGGTTCAGTCGTGGGGAGGATAAAGAGCGAAAGTAGAAGGGTAGTTTCGGAACTTTGAATTGTGGAGCCGTTGACTTATTGACTTGGTACAGATTTATGTCGTAACGGATGAGGGTTCCGGGGATTTGGTTTTTTGATTAAGGGTATTCTTGTCAACTAAGTTGCTTTTACCGCCAAATGCGTTGGTGTCAGTTCCGTAAATAACGTGGTGGATGGCGGGTAAATGTGGGATTGAGGCCACGTGATACCCGCGCAGGTTTTGTTCCTCTGCTAGCGTTTAGTACGCTTTTGAAATGCGCGCTTTTCGGATGTACTTTTTCTTGCCGGTTTGGGGCTTTGTTGTGATGGAACCGTGGGTTTATGGGAGAAACACAGAAAGCGTCTGCAGGGGATTGCAGTTCAGCGCCGTCGCGGTCTTGTTTTATCGCCGAGTAGATTTGTTCACGTCAAAATCCGGCTCGACAACATGCAATAATAGTTGAGTTGGATTACAATGCTACCCTTGATTATGATTGGGGATACGAAGTGTGATGTAATCAGGGGAATAAAATTGTTTTGGTCAGCAAAAAATCTTTGAAACTAAAGTGCTTTGATTTGCGTTCACCTTTAATTTTAATTTAACAGAAAATTAAAATTTCTCATTTTTAAATAGCTAAATAAACTTAAGACAATGTTTGTTAACAAAAGTAAAATATTTATGAGTAAAAATGTTTCCGATAGGATTAATTAGTTCTAAGTGATATTTTTCTTTTACTTATACGTAGTGTTCTCAAGTTTGACTCACATAAATAGTACTAAAATATTACATTTATACTAAGTTCAATATTTAATTAGTAACTGATCATTATGTAGTGCAGTCTAATACTTATTTATATTCTACCGTAAAATATAATATCCTTGTATTAAAAATAAGGAACTTTAATGAAAAGCTCTTGGTATTGTTCACTTTAATGAAAAACTATATTTTTATACTAAAAAATCAATCATGATACTATTCACTTTACTCTTTATTTTGTCTTTATCATTAAAACTCAAAGTTTTCTAGCATTTTTCATTAGTTTTTCTTTAAAAATAAGGACGGATCCATGACACTACTTTTCTTAAATATTTACACAGGTTTTCGTGGAGCCTACTTCATAATGTATTTTAATGATCCGAACTGTCTATCTTTTAGGTATTTCCTCAAAGATCATATCTACCAAAAATTAGCCAAATCTGAAAATTATATAATTAGATTAAGGGTTGGGTTTCTTTGTAGAAACATATTCGTCTATTTTTTTCACTATAAAAGAATGTCTATGGTTTTAGATCACCCAAATTTGAAATCATATGATTAGATTAAGGGTTGGTTTCTCTATAGAAATGTATTCATCTATTTTTTTTACTGTAAATGAATGTCTTAATGGTTTTAGATTTGCCTAATTTTGTGTAAGAATGATATATGATGATGTTCTAAAAGATAGATGATTCGGATCATTAAAATATATTACGGAATAAGTTTTACAAAAATATGTGTAAAAAGTTATGTAAAAAAAAAAAAAAAATGATGCCACAAATTCACCTCATTAAAAATAAAATGCTTGATAGAGGTGCTTAGTAAAAATTGTTACATGTATAAGTTCTAAAACAACCGAAATACCGAATTATTCAATACGCCGTGGTTTTGCTCTATTTAGTACCGAATCTTACATGTCGTTTGATAAGCGGGATGATATTATGGGTTGGTTTGGTATTGTTGTATTTTAAAAAAAAGTTGATTTCATTGTACTGTGAAAATAAGTAGCAGAATGTTTGGTAAACTTTTTTGTAAAAGTTTTTTTGAAAAAAAAAGAAGCAGTATTATAGTGTTTGGTAAACTTTTATGTAAAACAGAGGTGGAAAAAAACCGGTTTTTCAAAACTGAGTTTTACAGCTTCTTGTTTTTTGTTATTTTTCATCCAAAACTATGAAAAAGCTAAAACTGAATGTTTACCAAACACAAAAACAACTCTCAGTTTTTTCTGATATCAATTTTTTTCAGAATTACCTTAATACCAAACCAGGCCTATGTCTTGGGGATATAAGTAGCTTGACATGGACATGCAAGACATGATTTATAACTCATGAGGATATATTAGATAATTCACTCTATTACGAATTTAAAATTTTTAAATTTTTTTCATTAATTTTTTTCTTTTAATCAATTTTAATTAATTGCAACTTATCTCATATGGTCCAGTAAAACTGGGGCTGGATGTCATGTAGCTGCAACACAAAGCACAGACACACAGACAGATCAGATCAACGCCGATGATCGGAGAGGTCGAGAAGATGATCGGAGTTGGTCTCGTTTGGGGCGCCACCAACGCCCTAATGCGCCGCGGCGCTCTCCTCTGGGACCAAGCCCTCAAATCCTCCTCTGCCCAGGCCCAGCCCGGCCCAATCCACCACAAGCTTCTTGCCTCCTTGATGAGCTGGCTCAAGCTCCTCGCAATCTGGCAGTACACAGTCCCCTTCTTCGTCAACCTCTCCGCCTCCGCCACTTTCTTCGCCATACTCAGCCACACTCCGATCTCGCTTGCCGTACCCGTCACCAATGCGACGACCTTCGCCGCCACCGCCGTGTTTGGCTTGCTCTTGGGGGAGCAGACCCACCTCGGTCTCGCTATGTTCGGTACGGCTTTGATTGTTTTGGGCATTTGGCTTTGTATCAATTAATCGGATTTTCAAGTTTTGTATAAATTCTATGCGTAGATCAGCTTGTTTCGTTCGATTACTGAATGCTTGAGTGTTTGGCTGCTAAGAAAATGATGGAAAATCCAGAGGAAAATTGTCATTTTAGTAATACTTGATTTTTCTCTGAAATTTTATTGATCAGAGGAACTGAAAAAGTAAGAGAATGAGACAAATGTGAATGATTGATTAACAATTTGAATTGCAAATTTTACTTATTGGGTTCATTTACTCTATGTTTCGGTTTGTATACATTTTAGGCTTATTTTTTTATATACCCGTATAACTCGATTTTAATCTCACTTTTCCTCTTGTAACTCAAGCTTCGTGTTGCCGGAATTGTCTATCTGTTAAATATCCGTTAAAATTACTTACGTTGCATTAGCATGCTTGATTTGTTTGATTAAAATCGAGTTCCGGGGCATAGTTAGCTTGATTTGTTTGGTTATTGATGTTTGAGTGTTTGGCTTCTGAGAAAAGAACGGAAAATCAAGGGGGCTTGATTTGTTTGGTTATTTATGTTTGAGTGTTTGGCTGCTGAGAAAAGAATGGAAGATCAAGAGCAATTTGGTCACGTAATTGATACTTCTTTGTCTCTGAAAGTTTATGGTTTTATATATCAATGTAGCTGGAACACAAGTAAAAGAATGATACAAATGTGAGTGAATCATTAAAAAGGAACAAAAATGGTAAATCTGTTTGAATTATAGCAGAATACAACATAATTGAAAAATCGAAACACAAAAAAGCCACAAGGAAATTTAATTGGCAGTCTTGAACGGGAAGAGGAAAGCCAATTAAGGCTGCAGAATCAGTCGTCTGGTTGAAACGGGATTCGGGTTTCTTTCTGTAGCTTGATTGCTTAGCCTCAAATCAGAATTGTTGTTTAGAACATTCAGGTGGCATCTTTCCATTGAATCGTTTTGTGTCTTTGCAGTAGTCGTAGATCATGTGGTTATTCCTGACCCACTGTAGCTGGCCGAGCTTACTGCTGCTCAGCTGGCTGTACATAGGGGAGGTCCACCAGTTAGCCCGGGAAGTGGCGGTGCATGCACTAATGCTGGCGGCTCCATCCCACTTGCAGGCTCTTGCCCTGAAGTTTTTGAACCCGGCTGTGAAGGGTGCACCGGTCCAGTTTATCTTCTCTAGCCCACCTCTAGTTGCCCAGTTATCAGCATTCCATAAGCTGGAGTAAACCCTCATCCCTTGCTTGTTGGGGTAGGCAATCCCCTGGTTCTCGTAGTTTCGGAAAACACGAATGGGCAAACTATCGACGTACCACCTGAAATCATAAAAGTGGATTGAAGTTTACAAGTTGTTTGGTTGCACGACTCGTAGAACAAAAGATGATTCCTTTTCACCCTGTTAAGATTGAAAGCAAAGTTAGCTTACACAATTTCAGTAGGGTTCCAATGTATGGTGTAGTTGTGGAAATCAGCGGTCGGGTCAAACCAGAGGTAAAATTGCTGCTCTTTGGTTCCATTTCCTTGTGTATATATGTTTGTGTGGACAATGTAAGGTTGTCCAGAAACGTTCCCTAGGAATTCAAAATCTATCTCATCGTGTTTGGGTCCTGTTGACGATAGCTGCACAAATTCGAGTATGAACAAATTAGCACGCGTTAGTTTACTATGTATCTCGCTCGGGTTTTCTCCGTGTTTTTATCTTGCTTCAGGTAGTGACTTACATAGTAGGCTGTCACTATCCCGGCGGAATTCCCAGGTACCAACTTAATCAGCATCTCGATGCTTCCGAATAAGAAACCTCTCTTTGACATTGCAGCAGACCCTGCAAAGCAAAGGCAGTATTGACGTAGTCTGGTTAGAGGAGACATTTCATCGATGGATACTATTCTACGAACAGATTAGTTAGAATTCTAGTGCAAAACATGATTAATGCCACATTAGGGATGGACTAACGCGTTATAACAAACTAATTAATCGTCTAATCCAAGTTCTTACGGATGCACGCACGTAGATCACAAGAAATCGAAAGAGTTAAAAGTAGTTGTAACCTGAAATTTGATCGAGCACGAGGTTAAGATTCTCGCCTTGAATCGTAGCGTGTTGGGTACCCCAGGTGAGGTACATGCTCTTCGAAACTTTTGCATCGGCTAAATTTTGATGGAACGCAGTGATGCACAGAGCTACCAGAAATGCTTGCAAAACTAGCGCCATTTCAACTTCTTCAGTCCCAACTAAATTTTCCTCTTTTTCTAGGACAACAATTTGTTTGTCGAAACGGGATGCGTCTTGCTTAATTTGGATTCTTGATGGCTTTATATAACTTTCTATTTTGCAGTGTGCAAAATATTCTCTCCTACCACTACGGCATAGCTTTTGACATTCCTATTTTAGAAAAAAAAAAAGCGCGTTGAAGCATGCTCTTCAAAACTTACAAATTATACTGCAAATAATTTATTTATTTATTTTTATTCAAGCGATGTTCTAATATAATTTTACCAAAGAGGGGAATTCGAACTTGGATATAGAGGAGAGCACATTGTTGAACTATTTTAGCCGGATGTACAAAGTTCAAGATTTTGAAAAAGAAAGTAGATGTGGTGGTAGAGTTTGATGGAAGAATGAACAATGTTTTTTTTGTTTATGTCGTAAGTTTGAATTTAATGTTTAGTGGAAAGAGGAGAAGAAGTTTTAGACACAATTAATACTTAGATATATTTAGGTGTAAAATTAGTCCACAAGGCATCCATTGAATGGAAAAGGCAAGTGAGAAAAGGCAAATGGGGAAGGTAACTAACATTCCTCTTTCTCATATATCTATAATGTAAAAATTAACATAAAATTAAAGACTCAATGATTACAAACGCTAAAATTATTGATTAATAAGTTGAATGCTAATTTTTTTTTTTGAACAAACTATACAATCTACACTAAAAGGGAGGGGAGTGGGCTTAGCCTCACAATGAGTTATTACTAATGCGGTTCAAATTCGTCTTTGGCGAGAAAATCAAACTTAAGATCTCTTACTTACAAATAAAAATGAATACCATTAAACCGTAATACTGAGTGGGAACTTGAATGCTAATCATTTGTTCATTGCCAATATGTTCGTGGGGTCGTGGTGCAAATGTCATAGATGTTGTAAGGGTAGGAGAGAACGGGTGTCATTAGCTGGGATGCGGTGCGATTGTGAATTTACGGGAAAATAGTGCCTGGGACTTATGCAAGTATGGCTAGTGTGGACTGCTGGGCTGGCCAGCTGTGAAATGACGAGTTCATGACTTGCTTGGCCGGACGTGCACCCCTGCAGAGAGGCTTTCGTACAAAGTTCTCAACTATCTATATATATATATATATATATATATATATATATATATATGGTGCTTCCATGGTTGGTTCAAAGAGTTCAATCAAATAGTTCCCTCTCGTCGGGTTGAGCCTGCATTAACCTAACGGCTTTGGCGCCCGTTGTGAGCGGCAAAAGAAAGATGATTCGAATGTGAAACCTCTTTCAGCATTTTAATTGCCATATCCATTTTCTCAAACTATTATGTCAAATGTCATCAACTCTTTTTTTCTTTTCGGTTATAATCTAAAGGTAATCTATATTTTAGTTTCCACGCAATCGAATTAATCATTCACATTAATCAGGGATGAGCAAAATAAATGTAGATACCAGCAGTAATGCGACCCATTAAAATTGATAGTTAAGAATACATGTTTATTAGTTAGGGTTATATGTACCTGTTTAACCTTAATTTACAAAAGTGCTACTCTTACCACATAGTTGTACCATCATTTGTACCATCTCTCTAATAGAGATGAGGCCCACATGCATTGACTTGTCTTACCTCAATTAGAGAGATTATACAAATAGGTGGTGACTGGTGAGTGTAGCACTACTATTTGGGAGCGGAACTTCCCGAAGTAGTTTTTGATATTTTGTTTGAGGATAGCTCTACTATTTAAATTTTTTGGTGTGAAACACTTTTTTTCTCTTCATCTGGGTTGAAATTCCTGACAAGTTTTTATTTAGTTATCAAGGTCCATTGTTAGCACCTATCTTTTTTTTCTGTACGTATTCCCTCTTATTCAGTGAGATAAAGTACTTGAACTAAAAAAAATAGATGATGAACGTAACAATATTCCTTAATATATAAATGGACGGTCACGAGTAATATTCACCAACACCCATGGGCTGCGGGCAAACAAAACTTACCATGCATTTTTGTTTGGGTGACCAAAAGGGTGCGAAGAAATTAGAGATAAAAGATTTGAAATCGCTTTTTGTTTTACATTTTAAAAGGTGATGAATAAGGAAAATGGTGAATATATTGCGCTAATCGACAGGTTTAACTCAGTCTAGTAAATACCAAGAATTATAAAAATAACACCAATTTGTCCCCTTCAAATAAAATTTTTTGTTGGACTAGAATGCATAATATTGAGTCATTCAAAAGTTCACACATCATTGTTCGGGTCAATACTGTCTTTATCCCAAATGAATCTGTGCATACTTCAAGGTTTGTTTATGTTCGATCAAAGTTAATATAACAAAGAAAAGAAAAGAGAAAGATATCATGGTATAATTAAATTATTAATTAATTATTTAATTGATTTTGATTTAATTAAACATGAATGAACGGCGGGTGAACATGAAGCTAGCTAATTAAGCCAGACCAAATTAATTACCTAATCTGCACCCACATTCCCACGCTAGGCACACCACGATAGACCACAAAAACCAGGTAGTACCCTGGCGGAGCGAACACGCTCGAAGGCGGCGCCACCGCTTGAAGCATGTAAACATCCGGTGCCACATCCTTCAGGTCATTCTTTCCCAGAATAAGCAACCTCTGATTCATCGAGTACCCGTGAGTCGTGAAAGGCGGCGCGTACATTGTCAACTTGATGTCTGCCTTGGTCACGGGTTTGTCTTGGAGCTGAAACTGGACGTTGAATGGCTGGCCGTACTTCAACTTGATGCCGGAGTTCTGGACCATGATGGCAGGGCGGTGGACAGCCAATGCCGGGTCCAGGTAAGGTGGCGAGAAGTGCTCGACTCTCAACTCGGTTGGGTACTTGGCCTTGAAGTCGTAGCCTGGGTTGGTGTTGCTGCCTGCTACAAGGATTTTTCCATTAGGGAGGAGTGCGGAGGTTGAGTGGTACATTCTTGCAATCTGGGTCGGTTGCAGGTTCCTGAATCGGGTTCCTGGTTTGTTGTTGGGACTGTAGAGCACAGGAGTGAAGTTGGGCTGCTCTGCCAGAAACCATGCTGACGCACCTGTTGAAGAAAATTAGTGTTACAAATTGCTGTATTTTTTGCACCACTAATTATTATCGTTCTTTTTTGTCATTTATGTTACTTGACACAATAGAAATTTAGAATATCTTCCTTAGTTTTGGATTAGATTTTGATGATCGCTCTTAGGGTACAAGTAAATTGGTATAAGGACTACATGTATGTTTAGGGTTTTTTGAGACTGCTTCTGGAAAAATGAAAGGATCTTTAGCTCATACAAGCAGTCTCCTCAATTGCGTTTTCAAAAAACACTTAAATTTTAATAAATTTTGAAAATGATTCTAAGACCATCTCCAACCCGGGAATAAAGTTTAAAAATTTAAGTTAAAAAATTTTAAATCATAACCCAGAAACTGTTTTTATCCTCCAATCCTTATAGCTTTAAAATTTTAACCCGAGATTATTAAATAATGATTTTAGCCTTTTTTTTTTTGTCGGTAACTTTTTTAAAAATAAAATTATGTAGATTATCCTAATTTATTTTTACGAACATTTTAATCTAAAAATATTTAAATTCTTATAAGTAATAAAAATCATACAAATGCATATGTATTTATAAAGTTTCAAGTTAAATTTGATTAAGACGTTAGATTTAATTTTGGGCCATCATTTTTTTTTACCATTAGATTTGAACTCATCTGATCATAACTGTTAGATTAGAAGTAAAAAACAAAAAAAAAGTTTTAAATATGACAGTTTGGTGGGTTCAAAATAATTTAAATCAGACTTAAATCCTAAGGAGAATTTAGAAGTGATTCCAGAATCCAAACAAGCCAATATTATCAGAATAATTTACCGCTAATCAAATAGACATAAATCAAAATCTAATTTAACATCCGAACTTAATCAAGAAAACCATTTTACTTACCAAGCCTAGGGAAAATAAAGTTTAGAAAAACCTTTACGAGATTGAGGCAAGGCAAGCATATACCTTGTTGGGCACCGTTAATAATCAAGAGGTCTCCGGTGGGGAGAATAAGCATATCTCCCATGACACGGCGAGAGGGCATGTTTTCCTTAACCCACTTAGGATTAGGGTCTGTAATCCTAAGCCTGGCACAATCTTGCAAGGCTGGAAGGAACTTCTGCTTGCCGGCAAGCCCATAAGCCTCGGGTTTCGCACCACCGCAAACAATGACCTCAGCCGGGATGAGCTGAGGGTTGGGGACACTGAGGTCAATCGGCAGCAGGGCTGACATCCCTGATGCTGGGTAGTTTCGCGATCCACCACCCAATACCTGGAACTCTTTGATGACTTCGTTGGTCTGAGGATTGAGCAGGACGGAGCGGCGGTTGGCGAGGATGAAGAGGTTGCCATCTGTCGAAACGTGGACGAAAGGGTAGAGGTTGTTTTCGTCTAGGTCGGTGGTTTCGTCGAGCAGTGGGAAGAAGATGGCTTGCTTGTTGACTTGTCCTTCCGGTGGAACGTACTCAAAGCTGTATGACTTGCGGCCACCGGCTATAAAGAATCTACCGTCAGGTAGGGTTACTTGCGTTGCATACCTATGATTTAAACAACAAAAATCTTAATTAACACAAGTTTATAAATAAACGTTTGTTTGAAAATCTTTATTTAAATTAATGTATATGTACCATCTTGGTTCGGCCAACACGTTGGGGAGATCCCTAAAGTCACACGTGGGGCATGCATCGAAGTATCTAACAGCTCTAGTTCCATCCATCCAACCACCGGTGCTTATGAAGTTACCGTCAGCCGTCAGCCCTCCTGATGAGCACCATGGGTCTGTAACGACCTGTTTATAGATAACCACCGTCACTGTAGCCCGTAATTGGAAATAGATTCGTAAAACATGAAAAACTCAACCATATTTTTGAACGTTCGCATGCAAATGTGCATGGACTGTATATCAACGTAAGCATGCGAACAGTCATGGAATGTATAGCAACATAAGCATGCAAACATTCATGGACTGTATAGCAACATAAAATGCTTATACATGATCAAGATTCACAATTAACAAACGTAAACATTTATATGACACTGACATAAGTTTGATAAGAGCGTTATTCATGTTGTAATATATGCATAAATTTGAACAACATATGATCCGAACCTTGAGTGGCCTGACTGCATTAGTTTCAACGTCATATTCAACTGCATGAGACCAACAATCTGTTAGCTCCACGCCCTTGTCATTCTTGTAGGGCACGCATTGTCCATTAGGCAATTTGAGGTTGGAAATATGGAAGGCAGAGGCGTCGTACATCATGATCTTGTTGTTGGGGAGCAAATTCAAATGCATGGCCGATACGCCTGAGTCCAATTGAACAACTTCCCATGCCCCTGTGAACTGGGTTGGGAAGTCGGGCTGTGTAGGTGCATCCGCTGCTGGCTTGCCAGGCTCAGGATCACCGCCCACTGGCTTGCCAGGCTTGGGATCACCACCTACTGGCTTGCCGAGCTTAGGAATACCACGGAGCTCTTGTCTATCTTTAAGATCAGCAGCAGGCTCTCCCCTACCGGCAGTAGGACC
This sequence comes from Pyrus communis, assembly GCF_963583255.1. Classification (NCBI taxonomy): domain Eukaryota; kingdom Viridiplantae; phylum Streptophyta; class Magnoliopsida; order Rosales; family Rosaceae; genus Pyrus; species Pyrus communis. Next base: position 12,413,936 of record NC_084803.1, on the reverse strand, counting down.
ATCACGGCGCTCTGGCCTATCAGCCCTTGGATCGAAGCCTTCAATAGTAGCAAAAGCCGGGCCCTCACCTATGTTGCCGCCATTGCCACTATGTCGACCGAAACCCAAGGGGTTGAAGAAAGGGATTTGAGGAAAATGAGGAAAATGAGGAAAATGAGGAAAATGAATTTGTGCATCAATCCCATTAATTATGAAGAGGAGAGGGAGAAAAAAGAAAAGCTTGTTGTCCAAGGCAGCCATTGAAGAGCTCAAAATTTCTCCAATGGCTCTTTATATGCTTGCTTTGTGCTTCTTTGTTTTGCTTCCCTGCTTTAGCTCTCCATCTCTCCTTTTTATACATTGTAAGTATCGCCACCAATAGGTTATGGCCTTATGCAAAAATAGCAATGTAGTTGTTAATCTTGTTTGCAAGAACCCCTAATCGTACGAAGCTAGCTACTAATCATTTTTATCGGCTGTCACTATTTCCTCATTTTGTATCATCGCTTAATTTTGAATTTAATTCAAATGCACCAGTTCATTAATTTAGGGGTGTTAATGGCTGTGGTGATCCTATTTCTAGCAGTTCCACCGACAGACAAGCAACAAGCAATTGATGTTTTTGCAGTGACCGTTAAATTTTGGTAATCACCCCTTAAACCCATCGTAAAGCAATTTCCGAAACATATTAGTTGCCTTTGAATATCTCACATTTTTTTTTCCTGTTACATAAGTTTCATTACATGTACACTTTTTTTTTTTCAAGTAACGATATTCATTCATTAAACTTCAACCGTACAACAAATTTATCTTTGATAGAAAACGACATGTACATTTAATTAGTAGGTGAGCCTGGAAAAATGGATCCCAATTTGTTTTTTGACAGCATTTTTTTTCTGTTCTTTTTTAATCAGAGAGACCTTCATTAAACAGACGTTTAACTTGGAGAACCCTCCCCTCCACACATGAAAAGTATATGTCTCACCCTTTCGAGCATAATTAATTAATGATGAATTTTGTTTTTTGAATTTATGTATCATATTTGTTTAGTGTATAATGGGCCACCTCTATATCTCTCTCGCCTGTAAGTGTCACATTGAACCAATCTTTACCCACTACTAAGAGGAATTATTGACCCAAAAGAAAGTACTGACAGGGACATAATTAGTTTTTGTCTTATGATTAAACTTAATTTGTTTCTCTCTAAGAGTCAGCTAATTCCAATTAGTTAAAGCACGTAGTTTTGGGACAGTTTATGGTTACAATGACATTCCGTACATTTTAACAAAGGCATCAACAAATCAGAAGAGTTCTACTCGATCTTCATTCAGTCTTCGCTTTCTGTTTTACTTCGATGTTTTTGTTTATGAACGAACGGAGGGAGATTACCTATCAGACTTCTAGAAGCTGCTAATTTTTAGATATTGTTAGTAAGATTCAGTAAATAATTCTTAATTAATTCATTAGGAAGCTTCGCTTCTTGAACTCAATTAGCTATGTGTGTGTAGGAATTTTTTTGTGGGGGAGCAGAAACATGCTACTTGATACACACCCCACGTTTCCCTTCCCCTTTCTCTAATTCCAAAAATTCTCTTACTAGAGAATCAAATTGAAGACCTGCAAAACGAGGATGAAAAATAATCTTTTTTCATCAACATTTTGTTCTTTTAATGGTTAAGGTTTAGGTTTCATGTAGATTTTGTTCTGCAATGAAGGATGTGAGTGACTTTAAGAGTTTGAAGAAAAACAATCTTAGAATACATGTCGAAAATAATTTGGGGTGTATTTTGAAAAGATTTTTTTTTTTCAAGTTTATCCGGCATAAATAGTCATTTTATATTAGGTTTATATATAAGTCTCTTAATAATAAATTTTATGTGTAGTGTATTCAACAATATATTGGGTGCTAATAAAAAAAACACTTCAATTATAGGTTGCTAAATGTCTTTAAAAACTAACCAAAAGAATTAAAACAAGCACGCGAAAATTGTGAATGTGAATTGAGAGTGAGAGAAAAAGGAAATTCCACATGTCTTTGCCTATGACTGACTCATGGCTTTTCCTTTGCTTCAGGTTCTTTCTTGCTCACTTGACTTGGTTTGTGGTGCGCTGTTTTGATATGTTGTAGTCATTTATACCTCAACATCGGCGTCCACCCCATGTCAAAAGCGATGGCGGCTCCTCATGGCAGCAAGAGTCGCTTTTGGTCTTAGAGGTGGGCTTTTATTTTGGTGAGTGCATTTGCTTAGAGGAAGGGCTATTAAGGATAGTAATCCAATGACTATAAAGTGTGCCACTTGTCAAAGATCAGTTGAGCTAGTTAGGAAATGCTGTTAGAGTTAGTTACTATGACTTGCTGTGTAAGAAACGAATATATTGTAGTTATATAAAAGCATGCTTGTACTGTCATAACAGCTTAATGAAAATACAATCTTCTTAGCTAAATCTCTCTATCTCTCTCTCTCTCTCTCTCTATCTCTTCTCTCTTCTGTCTCTCTTTAGCACCTGATACACAATGGTTTACATGGTATCAGAGCTTGCAAAGCTAAGCGCTTGAAGTTCGATCTTGGTTGCTTCTGCTCACAACAAAGACTTGTTGTTTCTTTCTCTACATTTCTTGGAGCTTTGTGATTTCTCCGTTTCTTTCTTCTTCAACTGGTTCTTGATTGCACACGAAGTGCTTGACACAAGTCTTCTGTTGGTTTTTCTATACAAATTTTTTGGTTTCTTGCAACAATGGTGACTGCTGCACAACTATAAATTATTCAATCTCCTATTAACTCTCTGATTTCAACTGTATTAACGTCAGTGACAGTGAAGCTTGATGATGCAAACTACTTGACTTGGAATTTTCAGATGCACCTTTTTCTTGAAGGGCATGATCTTATGGGGTTTGTTGATGGTTCATCCCTTTGCCCTCCTCGATTGCTCACACTTGCATCTAGCAAATTCAGGCAATTCTTTTTCCTCGGTTGAAAGTGATGAATTTAGGATTTGGAAGATGCACGATAGTGCGTCAATGCAATTACCCACAACTACTTTCTTATCTCCAGTTATTTCTTGTGTGATTGGAAGTATCAGTGCTGGTGATATGTGGACAAGATTGAAGGAACAATTCTCTACTGTTACTTGTACAAGTATTTTTCAACTCAAATTCGATCTTTAGAATATCAAGAAAGGGTCTTATTCGATTACAACATACCTGCAACGAATTAAAGAGGCTTAGGACTACTTAGCTACTGCTGGTGTGCTGTTTGAGTATGATGACATTGTTATCCTTACTCTCAATGGTCTTCGTTCTGATTGTAACACTATTAGGTCCATTATTCGAGGTAGGGACAATGTGATTTCAAATAAGAATTTAAGGGCTCAATTACTTGCTGAAGAAGCAATGATTAACAATGCTTAAGCTCCAACATTCCAAACTACAAAGGTGGTTGGTGCAAATGGGGGTCAATCTAAAGGGTCTTCCAATTTTGGGTCTTAATCTCAAGGTTCATCTTCTGGGGGTTCTTATAATCATCAAGAGAGTTCATCTGCATATAAGCCTTTCTTTAACAAGAATAGAGGCAAGGGTGAATTTCAATATGGATCAAGATTTGGAAATAATCCATTATACAACAATGCAGCTCCTAGAATTCTTGGTACTTCACCACCAAGACAACAATTTTACAACAATACATCAATGCCACCTTGTCAGATTTGTGGTAAATATGGTCATCTTGCAGATACTTGCAGATTCAGGAATGTTGATTCTTCTGTAAACGATGGTTATCACAGTGCTCAATTTTGTCACTTCAAAGTAATACCAACATCCAAAATAACACTTCTTCAATGATTGCAATGTATGTTTCTGCATCTGCACCACCTATGGAGTCTCAATCACTACAAGTTTGGCTGACAAACTTTAGAGTAATGAGCCACATAACAGCTGATTTGAACAATTTGTCCCTAGCTACACATTTTTCATCAAATAAGATGATTCAAACAGCAAGTGGAGAAGGTTGCATGTCTCTCACAAGGGTTCTTCCATATTGCAGACTCCATTTCACAATCTGAAATTAAATCTTATTCTATATGTCTCTAAAATATCACAGAACTTGCTCTCAGTACATATAATTTGTCTTGATAACAACTGTTTACTGATATTTGATGCATTTTGCTTTTGGATTCAGGACAAAGCCACATGGAGAATTCTGTTCAAAGGTCTCTGCAATAATAGATTATACCTTATCCCAATTCCATCTAGTCAATCAAAGCAAGCTTTACAACTTGCAACATATATTGGGAAATAAGTAACCTCCAGTCTTTGGCATCACAGATTAGGTTATCCTTCCAATCTTGTTGTGTCTCAAATGCTTAAAAAGTCTCATATTTTCATAGTTTCTGATACAATACCTAGTCTGTGCTCAACCTATTTGGGTCACCAAATTACCATTTCAAAATGTTAAAAATAGGTATGTTACACTATTTGAAGTAGTGCATAGTGATGTATAGGGCCTTGCTCCTTGCCTGTATATTGAAGGGTTTAAATTCTATGTAACCTTCATAGATGAATGTACTAGATTTTGTTGGATTTTTTCAATTGTTAATAAAGCTGATGTTTGTAACACATTCATTAAGTTCTATTAGTTTGTGTTAAATCAATTTTGAGTTTCAATAAAGACATTGCAGAGTGATGGTGGGGGTGAGTATATAGGAAAACAGTTTCAAGCCTTCTTGGCAAAAATGAAACATCGCCATATTATTGAGAAAACCAACCCGATTGCAAATAGCTCATTTATCTGCAAATTTCTGGTCTTTTGCAGTTCAAACCTCAATATACCTTATAAATAAAATGTCTTATCAAATATTGAATAAAAAATCACCATTTGAAGCATTATGTGAATCTGCACTTGATGTACATCACTTAAAGATCTTTGGATGTTCATGTTACCCTGTTTTAAGACCTTTAAACACATAAAAGCTACAACCTAGAACCACCAAATGCATTTTTCTGGGATATGCATCAAAATACAAAGGGTATATATGTTATGAGGTTGCTAAAAAGAGGGCTCATATATCTAGGCATGTAATATTTGATGAAGGAGAGTTTCCATACCAAACATCGAGTTCTGCAAATTATCAACCTAGAGATTCATCATCACTTACAATGTCAAATACATTAGCTACAATACCCAATTTGGAAAATGTCTTGATTATACCTCAGCCTAATATCTCTATTACTTCAACCTCTAGTGAGTTTAGTCTATCAAACATTGAAGGTTCATCTTATGCTTCATCTGTTTCTGTGTCATCTTTCCAGTATCATCACTTGTGTCAATGCCATCCCAATTCATTATTGCAAATGAACAGAATGTCTCAAATTCAAATCATGTGGTTCCTGAATTCCAACTTGAGAGCCTTCAAGTCATCTTACTAATTCCTCTACTGAATCTGCATCTAATGCAAACTAGATCAAAGAGTGGTATCGTCAAGAGAATGGCAGCGTTATTTACTGTTCATGAGAATTGAGGTATTGATTTGACTACTGTGAAACCTGAAACTTACAGGTCTGCACTGAAAAGTTCAATTTAGGTTAAGGCAATGAAAGAAGAACTTTTTGCATTACACTCTCAAGGTACATGGAGCTTAGTGCCTCTACCACATCACAAAAATCTTGTTGGATGTAAATGGGTGTTTAAAATCAAGAAAAATGCAGATGACTCAATTGGGAGATACAAGGCTAGACTTGTTGTAAAAAGGTTTAGTTAAGAGGAAGTGATTGATTGTGGAGAGACTTTCAGTCTAGTTGTTAAACCAACAATGTTTGATTTTGTATTAGCATTAGCAGCTCACTATGGATAATTATTAAGGCAGTTAGATGTAAAGAATGTTTTGTTGCATGACATACTGCAAGAAGAAGTCTACATGTCACAACTTCCTGGTTTTGTTGATTCTTATCACTTAGATTACGTGTGCAAGTTACACAAATCATTATATAGTTTAAAGCAAGCCCCAAAGGCTTAGAATCAGAAATTTACAAGCATTCTCCCATCTTTTGGCTTCATCTTAACTTATGCAGACTTTTCATTATTTGTCAAACAAACTAGCAGTTCAATAGTCATATTACTTCTCTATGTTGATGATATTATCATTACTGTAATGCATCTTCAACGATTAATGTAGTAATTGGTGCTTTGACACAAGAGTTTGAACTTAAAGACTTGGGGCAACTTCATTATTTTATGGGAATACAGATTATATCTCAATTTTATGGCTTATTTATGTCTAAAGCAAAGTATGTAAGGGATCTTCTTGCCAAGATAGAAATGAAAGATTCAAAATCATGTGCTACGCCATGCTTGCCTTACAACATATTGGTTTTTGATAATGGGAAACCTTATAATAAGCCAAGATTATATAGAAGCATATTTGGGGCATTGCAGTACCTAACATTTACTAGACATGATATTGCATTTGCAGTGCATCATGTATGTCAATTCATGCAAAATCCAATGAAATCACATTTCATTGCAGTAAAAAGGATACTTCGATATTTGAAAGGTACAATTAACTTGGGAGTCAAGTATATCAAAGGTGAATTAGATGTGAAAGCCTTTTCTGATGCAGATTGGGCTGGTGATCCCAATGATAAAATATCAATAACAGGATTTGTGGTGTTTTTAGGTTTCAATCTAATATCATGGTCATCTAAAAAGTAGCAAATAGTTTCAAGATCTTCAACAGAGGCCAAGTATCCAGCCTTGTCATCTACCACTGCTGAATTGGATTATATCAAACATTTACTATCATTTATGCAAGTTTCGATTCCCTATCAAATTGTTCTCTATTGTGATAACATCTCAGCCATTGCCTTGACTTGTAATCTTGTATTACACCAAAGAACAAAGCATATTGAGGTGGGCATTCAATTTGTTAGAGAAAGAGTGGCTAAAAAGCTGTTACACATTCAATTTATTCCTTCTATAGAACAATATACATATATCTTGACAAAAGGATTATCTGCACCTCTCTACCAAACTCACTGTCATAATCTCAGTCTTAGACTTCCCATCACTGACCTTGAGGAGGGATGTTGAAGATTGTAATCCAATGACTATAGAGAGTGCTACTTGTCAAAGATCATCTGAGTTAGTTAGGGAATGTTGTTAGAGTTAGTTACTATGACTTACTGTGTAAGAAATGAATATATTGTAGTTGTATAAAAGCATGCTTGTACTGTCATAATGGCTTAATGAAAATACAATCTTTTTAGCTAAATCTCTCTCTATCTCTCTCTATCTCTATCTCTTATCTCTTCTCTCTCTAGCACCTGATAGACAATGGTTTACAAGGGCTTCCGTTTGAGTTTCCTTGTAGTCTTTCTATAGGCGAGTTGTCTTAGTATGTTTTTGGTATAAATCTTTCGTCTTAGAGGAATGCTAGCTACCTTTTTTTATTGTCAAGCTTTTATGTTTATTTCAAGCAATAAATCTTTACCAATGAACACCACCATCACGCCACCCCAGCCCCCTTCCAAATCCACGATTTATGCTCTTCCCAGTTCGTCGCTCCTAACCTCTCTTTCCCAATCCTGTAACCATCCCACTTCCTGATTTTAGGGGTGGCAGACATGTGGAAGTGACGACCTTTCGTCACGATTCATCTGATTACGATTTTTTTTTTTTGTTATATTGGTTTGGTGTTAGTGATTTGGGTGGGAATATGGGTTTTTCAATATTTGATTTGTGTTGACTTCATTTGGTATTATTTGAAATTTTTGATTTTTTTTTCTTCTGCAATTCGGTTGAATAACATTAACAAGAGAAGCAAGAAAAAATAGACGGGTAACATGAAGGGATCTAGTGTGAGGGAGAGCTAGCTTTTCAAGTTTAACTTTTGGTAGGTTCATAATGGTATATTAGTGAAGGGCAAAATGTAAGAATTAAATAGTTTCCAAAAAAAAAAAAAATGTAAGAATTAAATAATAAATATTTTAACACGTTAAATATTGAGTTTTAAATAGTAGTGGAGTCAAGGTGTCACTTAGTAAATGGGAAAGGCAAGCGGGAAAAGGAAAATGTAGGTAGTGTTGTGAACAGTGGGTATGTTTACCCACATGTATACAGTAAAGATTCATACGCTAAATAGTGAAGTTTTTGTAATTTTTCAAAATAGTTACTTTATAAATAGAGCACTATGAGTGTTCAAAATATATGATACAAAAGCAATAAGAAAAGAAAGATAAGTTAGAATATTTTCAGTATCCTCTTATTTCTCTCTAATCTGCAATCATTTTGTGTAATATTTTGCAACAACCTTGCTCATATCCCTAGCAAAGGTTATTTCTTTAACTTTTGCCTATTTATAACACGTTATCATCACGACTCTCTAACCCTAAAACATTGTCTCATTTCTCTTCGCCGAAAGAAAAAAAAATTGTTTCCTCTAAGGTTTTTACTATTCTTCTTCTTCCTCTGCCTCAATTGCTGGATATACTGTGATATCCAGTCCCCAAAATTATTATTTTATTTTATTCTTGACGTATTTCAAAATTTTGATTGGAACTAGTTCTTTATTTCTCCAAATTTAAGAAAAACGAAGTGAGGGGTACTTTAGTCATTTCCAATTTTCTCGACCTTTTCGGTCAACTCTTGAATTGGTTAGGTAGAGTTCGATTCCATGAGCACATAGGCGTAAACATATCTTATTTTCGAGTCAGCGGAGAAGTTAGATTCGTTTGAAGCTGGTGGCATTTTGGTAATTTTACCAAAATGCTATAAATGGGAGTGAAACCTCCGGAAAAGGGGGAGGTTTCTGAAAAATGAAAAAAAAAGCTGTTACTAACCCGTTTTAGGGAGACTTGGACCCATAAACCCACCAAACTTGACCCCCTTGTATCTTCTTCATCCGAGCTCCGTTTTGGGTGATCTTGGTGTCCATGGAAAGCTCTTGACAAGCCCTACATCTCTGTGATGTTAGATTTTCCCATTTCTTTTCCATCTTTGCAGTTCAAGGTCGCAAAGTCCACGACTTTTCCGGTGATTTTATCATTTTTCCAGCGATTTCGACAACGATTTCCTTCGAGTTAGGTATGAAACTTCATCTACTCTTCATAATCTTCAAGTTGGTATGCTTAGTTTGTGCTTTCGTATTCATTTTAGAGTTGGGTGTTTAGAACCCTAGAAATCCGGTTTTCTCTGGTGAAAGAACAGTTTCTAGTTGGAATTTATCGTCGGCCTAGTTGTGAAAAATGTTTCCCTTGTTGAGCTTTAGCTACCACGTAAATTTGAGTTCATCTAGTTAATGTTGAAAATTCGGGGTTTCTAAACCCTCCATCTTGACTTCCACTGCATGTGGCGGTGCGTCGGATCGTTCACAAGTGTTGTCTAGGTTTCAAATACCTTCTAGTGACCAGTTGAACCTATGTCTAGCTCGGTTTTCAAAGATTCAATTGTTTGGTGTGGTGATCAATTTGGACCGCCACTTGTTTGTGTGATTGACGACAATCCGACCGTTGGATCATAATGAAACTTTGGTATGTTATTCTCGAAGCATAATGTGGACTTTGGGAAGTTATGGATCATAAATCTGATTTGCGGATTGTTGTGGACCCCATCGTTGACCGAGAGTTGAATTGTGGTCAACATGTCTCGGAACGTTTTAAATAATAAAATTAGTACTATGGGAGACTTAAGTGAAGTCTAGTGGGCCTACATTGGTTAGAGAGTGACTTGAACATATGTGATATGGTTATTACCTTGATTTCTTATATTGGTATCATCTGTGAATTTGACTTGGTCTTATGATGTGATTCTATTGAAATGTGATTATATATATATATATATATATTTAGCCATAGACCTATCTTTATTAAACATGATTTGGCTTGTGTACTAATGATGATCGTGATATGTGATTTGACGTGCATATTCGATATGTGGTTGATTTACATAGATGGTAGGATATGATGAAATGTGAGTGACTTTAATATATGTGAATATGAAATGGTTTTATAATCATTTTTCCTATAAATTGTTAATTTTTATATTTAGCCAATGATGTAGTTATATGAAGTGGGATTTGACGTGCATATTGGAAATATGGTTTGATTTGTAAGATTGGCTTGATTTGATAAAGGTGAGGGCTAGTGGTGGACCGTTAACCCATTGTCATGGGGTTTGTTGTTTCGAAACATGTGTCAATGCTCGTTTCATTATTTCATTTCTTGTTTCGTTGAGCTTTTATAACTTGAGTAACTTGATTCATGTGTTGTTTCATTGATTGGTTGTTATGCAATGTACTTCGCGATTCCGTTGAGTGATGGTCCGGAATCGTATCCTGGTTTGGATTCCATTGAGTGATGGTCCGGAATCCTTCCTACTCCACTCCGCGATTCCGTTGAGTGATTGTCAGGAATCGTATCTTGGTTTAGGTTCTGTTGAGTGATGGTCCGGAATCCTTCTTACTCCGCGATCCCGTTGAGTGATGGTCCGGGATTGTATCCACCTTAGCTCATTGAGTTTAGTTTGAGATGGTTGCAAAGGTGTAGGCTTTGGATGAACTGTGTCACCCTAATTCTACTTTCATTGTGTGTATGTGAATATGGGTGTGAGATGTTATGGTTGTTTGAAATGAACTTTTGGATGTTTGGGTGACTCCCTCGGAGTTTTCAAAAGTTTGGTATTGATTTCTTATGAAAGATTTATATTCAAGGTTTATAAATTGTGATTGATGGCTGATTTTATTATTGTATCATATGCTTATTTTATTGTCCCTCACCCGAGACTCTCAGCTTATCTGAGTGCCTGATTTGCCAGTGCACCAATTCCATAATATTGGCATAAACTTTACATATGACAGGTCTGGGTAAATTATGAGAAACTGCTTGATATTTTGGTTCCGTTGAGTGGTCCGGAACCCAATGTTGTTGGATTCCGTTGAGTGGTCCGGAATCCTTGCTCTTGTTCATTCTGTAAGGTGATCTTAGAATCCTAAATTCGAGTAGATGAGAATTACCCACAATAGATATTGTGAAAATAAATTAGAATTACCATGTTATTATTCATAACCCAAGTTGGGAATTATGTAGAGTTCTTTAATTAAATTCGTGAAATGATATGCTATCTCACTGATTGATTAACGTAATTAAATATTAATATTGTACTTCGTGATTCCTTGATATGTTACAAGCTATATATTGAGATATAATGTTGGAAGCATAATGATTTGTATGATGAAGTGAAATGTGATTTGACTTGTGTATTGGAAATGGTTGTGACATGTGATTGAAATGCATATTGAATTGCTTGGGAGATGTGAGGTCTTGTAATTGATCGATAACCCATTGTGATGTGGATTTGTGCTCGGTATTGCTTCGTTTCGTTGAGTTTTCGTGAATTGGGTAACTTGAATCATGTCTTGTTCCTTCGAGCCGTTGTTATGCTTCTTGGACTTCCGTTCAATTCGGTTGGGTGGTCTGGAACTGAGTTCTGCTTGGATTCCGTTGAGTGATGGTCCGGAATCCCTTTTGGTGCCTTGGTCCGTTAGGTGGTCCAAAATCCCCTTTTCCAAAGATGTAGTCTTCAACTGAATTGTTACTCTAGCGTTGCATTTCGACATGTTATATGTGTTATTGATGATGCAATGGTTCACATTATTGATTGATGTGATTATGAAATGACGTTGGATATGAGTGTGGTTATCATGAGTATTTTAGTTGATTAATATTTCTAGAGAATAATGTTTACTTTGTTAATTCTTAACTATATTACACACTATGAAATGTGATTTTATGTGGGAAACGTGATGAATTATGTGATGGATGAAGTGGAAATGTTAATCGTCATGTGGGATTGTTATGTTGGATATCATTGTTATTGTTATGATTAGACTTGTTGATAAATGTGGCTAGAGAATGGTATTGTGCTTCGTTGGTTCTTTGAAATGATATATGTTGTCAATTGCGGTATCATGTTGCGACATAATAATTTATATATAGATGGAGGGGAAATCATGATTTTCAGGTAGGTTTGTTATGTAACCCTGAGTCGAGTAATTTCATGCTTGTCAAGTTCTATTGATTGATTGAGAAATGTTATGCCTTTCGACTTAATCGGACTGTGATATATGTCAATTATTGTGCATGATGAACTACGAATGGCTTGATCACTGCTTAGGGTACATAGGTAATCTAACGAGAAGGTTAGATGCAGCCATAAGGCATACGAAAAATTTCTATGCGATTCGATTATTGAGTTGTGCTTTGCCCATATTCCGAAGGTGGTGTATGATGGATATGGATTTTTGGTGACGTCACGTGTCAATTCTGGACGTATGTCGGGATTGGGGCGTAACATATACCCTCCCGAAGAACTGTTTGCACCATGTTTACTTCCAGTTCTTAACCTAACAGTTACTTATATCTTTGATTTTTTGTTTGGTGTAACTCTTGACTACTAACCCAATGTTTATTTATGCAATCCAAAATGGTGCGGTATCATCGCCTATCTTGGACTGTAGATTTAATTTTACTGCAAATTTTAGGTGGAGCGGTATAATCGCCCACCTTATCCTGCATATTTAAATTTGTCTGCTATTTAATTTTATTGCAAATTTAGGTGGTGTAGAATAATCACCCACCCTGCTCTGCATATTTAATTTTATTGCAATTTTAGGTGGTGTGGAATAATTACCTACCCTGCTCTGCATATTTAAATTTTATCGCAATTTTAGGTGGTGCGGTATAATCGTCTACCTTGCTCTGTATATTTAAATTTTCCTGCTATTTAAAGTGGTGCGGAATAATCGTCCATCCTATATTTGTTTCGATGAGAATGGTGCGGTGCAATCGCCCTTCTCATTAATCATGTAAATCTCGAGCCTAAAGTTTCGAGTACTTCTCATTTTGACCTGAAGATCAAAATTTGTAATAACCAGAAGTTCTAACAATATATTCCTTTAGAATACATATTATTGCAAGTTCTTACACACCTCATTTTTCTTTTAGAAAAGAAAATGACGAACTTGGTAAAACTTGATTTTGTTGCCCTGGATATTATTGGAAAAAACTACCTTACCTAGGTAATGGATGCCACGATCCATCTGGAGACAGGAAATCTTAGGAATACCATCAAGGAGGGTACCCGTGCATCATCTCAAGATTGGGCGAAGGTCGTGATCTTTATCCGTCGCCACCTTGATGAAGGACTGAAGAGCGAGTACCTCATAGTGGAAAATCCAATAACCCTCTGGAAGGCACTGAAAAATAGATACAATCACCAGAAAATGGTGATTCTTCCAAAGGCTTGTTATGAGTGGGCCCACCTAAGAATCCAGGATTTCAAGACGGTGGCTGAATACAATTCTACAATGTTAAGAATTAGTTCCCAGTTGAAGCTTTGTGGAAAAACAATAATTGAGGAAGATATGATGAAAAAGACTTTCAACACATTTTATGTCTCTAACGTACTCCTGCAGCAGCAATATAGAGAAATAGGCTTTACTAAGTACAACCAGCTGATATCTGTACTTCTTGTAGCCGAGCAAAACAATGAGCTTCTGATGAAGAATCATCAGTTCCGGCCTACTGGATCTGCACCATTCCTAGAAGTGAATGATGTTTCCCTTAAAGGGAATACCACATCCTCTTATGGCAATAATTACAAACGAGGACATGGCCACAAGCGAGGCCAGTGGAATGGGAAAGGCAATAACCATGATGTCCATTTTCACAACCAGGTTCCAAGGCATAATACAGGCCTGAGCTTTAAGAATGCAAATCGCTAGAAAGGCAAAGCTTATATGAACACTCCTAGGAATCCTGAAAGAGTTTGCCATATGTGTGGTGGCAATGGGCACTGGGTGCGTACGTGTCGTACCCCAAAACATCTGGTGGATTTGTATCAAGCCTCCCTTAAGGAGAAGGGTGTCAAGACCAATTTTCTCGACCAAACTCAACCAATGGAAATACCTAATCCAGTGTCCAATTTATCAGGACAGTTGAACACAACTCACATGGATGTTTCAGACTTTATTATTGAAAGAGGAAATGAAGTTTATGGGTCCGGTTGAATCATTTGTGTTTAATGTACTCTAGTTATTTGTACTTGTGGTTTAATGCTCGCATTTTCAATTCGATAAAAGTAGTATTCCAATATGAATAAACTGTTTTTTAACTGTAATTTCTTTACTCAGAGAACATGGATAAAAATTATGGTTATTCTCAAAACAAGAGTAATGGCGGAGATTTTTGTCTTGTAGACTGCACAACCACGCATTCAATACTTCGAGATCGAAAGTATTTCTCGAACTTGGTACATGCAAAAGTAAAGGTAACAACAATATTAGGGCACTCAGATGTAATTGAAGGCTTAGAAAAAGTCCAGATTATGTTACCAAATGGAACATCTAAATGGATACCATATTGAGCAAACTGTTGGAAATGTGCCCTAAAACCAATCATATGATGATACTTTATCGACATTTCACATGTTAAACTAATCTAGTTTAATGTAAAGGGCAAAGATTATTGTTTGAGCCGTCTCATATAAATGTTATATGCTTAAACGATAAGTCCAAGGAATATGTGATTGGAAGAATGCGATCTAAAGAAGTTAGATTCATGAGACCATTCTTTCGTTGACACATCCTAAATGTTCATGATCATAGGATTGTCAATTGGGCATTGACAGTCCGTTAAGATCAGTACGTGCTATGTCTTCTCTCAGGGAGAGTGACTAGTCTCGAGTCATTGGTGTGTGTGACATCAAGACAAGTACGTAGGTGCTCAATAGAGAATGAGTTCACTGAACACGATCAACGAAGAGTTCTCATATTCATGTCACATAAGAACTCATGGTTGGGATAATGCAAATTAGTCTTTTGACCTGAGGCATCACAGTTGTCTTGTGGTTAGGTCCTTAATCTTTGATTATGTCAAAGTCACTCCATCAGGAGGGTGTCCACGGCATCGTTGGGGTTAAGCCACTTAGCCATGGAGGCAAGTGAATGCGCAACAAGGGATCTCTAACCTTCAAACTGTTTGAGGGAGAATACTCTATGATATGATTTAGAATCTCTGGCCAGAGTATGAATGAGATGTTGGAATGCGTTCCAAATCACATTCAAGGTAATCATATAAGCACAAGACTCACATTGGATAGTAGACATGAATAAACTATCAAACCAAACAATGTGGTCAAGAGTATTGTATTAGAGAAAGACCGTATTGCATTTGTAATCCTAAACTGAATAGGTTCTCCACCTCTTCTGATTAGCTTGGGTAACCATGACATGCTGCTAGGCGTCAACCATGGTTTGTGGAAGCCCTAAAAGTGTATTATCACTAACGGGAGAATTGAAAGTAAGTTTCAATTCACAATCGATTAGAAAGAGTTTTAATCGCCCACTGCCTCGCTAAAAGGAACCTAATGGATCGTTCACCGAGTAAGGTAGAGTTTGAAGAAACAACGGAGATGAGTAAGAATAATTAAATGGTTTAATTATTTATCTAAGGCTAGGATTAATTAATATGTTAATTAATCAAACGAATAAGTTCGTTAAAGACCTCGGGTTAGTTTTTGGCCGCAAGGCCCAATGGGATTTGAATGTCAAGCCCATTAACTCAAGTTGTATGACAACTTGAATAAACAAAGGGCTTGAAAGCCCAATAAACCCTATGGCCGGTCATGTTAGAAGAATAGGGATTTTGGTCCATTAGGTCACTTATTTGAAGGGACTATATAAAGGACTTTATAGCCTAAAATTCATTAAGGGTTATTTTTGGGGAAAAGATGAGAATACAAGCTCTCTTTTCTCTCTAAAATTTCGGCCACCTTGGAGGGATCATCTAGCAATCAAACTCCTCCAAGGTCACTCATTTCTTCTTCATTATGCCTTGGTGATGAATCATTAGAGGTTCTCAATTTTGGGAACTTGGAGAAACCTTTTCATCCATCCAAATCCATGGATCTAAGATGCAAGGAATGAAGGCCCTCTCTTTGGGTGATTAGCCTTTGCTTATGCAAAGAGGAATCTACAAAGGTATTGATTTCTCAACTCACTTTGTTTTGAGTTGAGTCTTGGTTCACCTATCTACTAGGCTTTGAAGTTCATGGGTTAAGTTTTGTTTTTGAGTGCATATAAACATGATTCCGCCTTTTAATTGTTAATTGCATGTTGTTGATGTTGCTCAAATGAACTTGTTTTTCACAAATCTTCCTTCACCAACCTAGTAAAGTTATACTCTAAATGGATACCATATTGAAACGAAAAGTGCAGAAAATGTGGAATATTTATGCATTACCTCTAATGATACCCAGAATCGTATATTGGAGAAGTTGCATGGTTTATCAAGTGGATTGTATTATACATACATAAAGACAATTGAGATACATGTTGTCATGAACCAGAAGTTCATAGATTCAAAAGTTTACATGTTTTGGCATGACCGTGAAGGTCATCCGGGATCCACCATGATGTGTAGGATCATTACCAACTCTAATGGACATCCATTATTGAGCAAACACATTACAACCTCAAATGATATCCCTTGCAAGGCTTGTTCTCAAGGGAAGTTGGTAATTAGACCATCACAACTAAAGGTTGATGCTGAATCCCCATCATTTTTGCAAAGAATTCAAGGGGATATTTGTGGGCCTATTCAACCACCTTGTGGACCATTTCGATATTTTATGATTTTGGTTGATGCATCTTCCCGATGGTCACATGTTTGCCTATTGTCTACTTGAAATGTAGCTTTTGCGAGACTTCTTCCTCAAATAATTAAGTTACAAGCACAGTTCCCAGGTCATCCTATTAAGTCAATCCGACTTGATAATGCTGGTGAATTTACGTCTGAAACCTTTGATGATTACTGTATGGCACTGGGCATTGATGTTGAACATCCTGTTTCTCATGTCCATACTCAAAATGGTTTAGCAGAGGCATTTTTCAAATGGCTTCAATTAATAGCTCGCACTCTGCTCATGAAAACAAAATTGCCAGTCTCTGCATGGGGACATGCCATTTTACATGCTGCATCATTGGTTCGACTGAGACCCATAGCCAACCACCAATACTCATTAATACAACTCGTGTTTGGACATCGGCCAAACATTTCACATTTACGAGTTTTTGGTTGTGCTATTTATGTGCCTGTTGCACCGTCACAACGTACTAAAATGGGACATCAACGTAGACTGGGAATTTATGTGGGTTTTGATTCACCATCTATCATTAGATATTTGGAACCGTTGACAGATGATATGTTTACAACTCGTTTTGCTGATTGTCATTTTGATGAAACAATCTTTCCGTCGTTAGGGGAGAGAAGATTGTTCTAGAAGAACTGCAAAAGCTAACATGGGTTGTTCCCCACCTTGTCTCATTTTGATCAGCAAAGCATTCAATGTGAAAATGAAGTGAAAATGATTGTTAATCTTCAAAGTATTGTTAATCAAATGCCAGATGCATTTAATGATGCTTCGAAAGTGACAAAGTCACATATACCAGCTGCAAATGCACCTGCAAGAATTGATGTCCTTGTTGGACAAAATAAAGTGGCAGCGAATGATTTATCTAGTGCACACCTGAAGGGTGGTAGACCCCCAGGTTCAAAAGATTCAGCCCCTCGAAAAAAAAAGATAAGGGCACAGTTGAACCCAAATGAAATCATTCAGGAAAAAAATGAATGATAAATCCACAATTCATGATTCTGTACCTCTAGAAAAAGAAAATGTCCTTGATGAGACATATGTCCCTGAAGAGATAGAAGTACATGAAAGCAAAGAAATATCCATAAATTATGCATGTACTAATGAATTGTGGGATCGAAATGAAATAATCATCGACGACATGTTTGCATTTGCAATAGCCACAGAAATTATATTAAGCGATGATATTGAGCCCCGCTCTGTTGAAGAATGCAAACAAAGACAAGATTATCCTATGTGGAAAGATGCAATCCAGGCAGAATTAAATTCCTTGGAAAGGCGAAGTGTTTTTGGACCAGTAGTCCAAACCCCGCCTGGTGTAAATCCCATGGGTTACAAATGGGTATTCACAAGGAAACGCAACGAGAAAAACGAGATTGCAAGATATAAAGTACGACTCATTGCACAAGGTTTTTCACAAAGACCTGAAATTGATTATGAAGATACATATTCTCCTGTAATGGACGCAATTACATTTCGTTACTTAATAAGTTTGGTGGTTTCAGAAAAACTTGACATGCGACTTATTGATGTCATCACCACGTATCTATATGTAGAATTAGATACTGACATATATATGAAAGTCATAGAAGGACTTAAGTTGCCTGAAGCAACTAACAAACCACGAGGTATGTTCTTAATTAAATTAAGGCGATCATTATATGGGCTGAAACAATCTGGACGAATGTGGTATAATCGTCTCAGTGAGTATTTGATTAAAGAAGGATATACCAACGATGTCATCTGCCCTTGTGTGTTCATTAAGAAATCAAATACTGGATTTGCTATAGTAGCATTATATGTCGATGATATGAACCTCGTTGGAACCCCTGAAGAGCTCAATAAAACTGCTAAATATCTGAAAAGTGAATTTGAAATGAAATACCTTGGAAAAACAAAATATTGTCTCACCCTGCAGATCGAGTATTGTGTTAATGGAATTTTCGTCCATCAATCAGCTTATATTGAAAAAAATACTGAGGCGATTTGGCATGGACAAGGCTTATCCACTTAGCACCCCAATGGTAGTTCGTTCTTTGGACATTACGAAAGATCCATTTCGCCTAAAGGAAGATGATGAATTGGTCCTTAGTCCAAAAGTACCATATTTGAGTGCAATAGGTACTTTATTGTATTTAACACAATGTACTAGACTAGATATAACATTTTCAGTCAACTTGTTAGTAAGGTATAACTCTGCTCCAACAATTCGTCATTGGAAGAGAATCAAAGATGTATTGTGATACCTTCGTGGAACAACAAACATGGATCTCTTTTACTCAAAGAAATCCACAAATGACCAAATTCTTGTTGGATACGCATATGCTGGTTTCCTCTCTGATCCGTACAAAACCCGTTCACAAAATGGATATGTGTTCACTAATGGAGATACTGCAATTTCATGGCGATTAACAAAGCAAACATTAATTGCTACATCTTCCAATCACTCAGAAATAATTGCTTTACATGAAGCAAGTCGTGAATGTTCTTGGTTAAGATCAATGATCCATCACATCCGGAATTCATGTTGTCTACCTTCAAAGACAGACAATCTAACTGTCATCCATGAAAATAATGCAGCATGTGTTGCCCAAATGAAGGAATGATTCATCAAGAGCGATAAAACTAAACACATATCTCCAAGATTTTTCAGTGCACATGAGTTTCAGAATGCTAAAGTTATTAAAGTTAGACAAATTCGCTCAAATGAAAATTTGGCAGATTTGTTCACCAAATCTCTATCAAAATGCACATTTCAGAAGTTAGTGAAGGGAATTGGATTACGTTGGCTTACAAATTTGAAGAATGCGGAATCAGGGGGAGATACAATTCAGGAGGAGCATCCATAATACATGCATGTTGTACTCTTTTTCCTTCAAGTAGGATTTTTCCCACTGGGTTTTTCCTATCAAGGTTTTAACGAGGCAACATACGCATGCTCAACACCATATCAACAAACCTAGTAAAGTTATACTCTTTTTCCTTTGCTATGGTTTTTTCCCACTGGGTTTTTCCAAGCAAGGTTTTAACGAGGCAACTTATGTTGATATGTGGGCATCCAAGGGGGAGTGTTGTAAACAGTGGGTATGTTTGCCCACATGTATACAGTAAAGATTCATATGCTAAATAATGAAGTTTTTGTAAGTTTTCAAAGTAGTTACTCTATAAATAG
This sequence comes from Pyrus communis, assembly GCF_963583255.1. Lineage (NCBI taxonomy): Eukaryota > Viridiplantae > Streptophyta > Magnoliopsida > Rosales > Rosaceae > Pyrus > Pyrus communis. The sequence goes on along the minus strand of NC_084803.1, from coordinate 12,394,088 downwards.
AGCACTACGAGTGTTCAAAATATATGATACAAAAGCAATAAGAAAAAAAAAGATAAGTTAGAATATTTTCAGTATCCTCTTATTTCTCTCTAATCTGCAATCATTTTGTGTAATATTTTGCAATAGCCTCGCTCCTATACTTAGCAAAGGTTATTTCTTTAACTTTTGCCTATTTATAACAGTTAGCATTTCTCTTTGTCTTATGGCAATTTGTGATTGATTTGTACGTATTAGAAACAATTGTTATTGTAGTGGTGCAATTGGATTAAAGAACACTAGCCTTCATGCACGCGCTCAAGCATGTGCAGAAGGCATTTTTTGAATCATGGCATGTTACGCGCGACTTACACGTTTTAAATCATGTTGGAAGAAAAGTCAAATATTTGAAGTAAATGAATAATCTTAGATCATGCTATAACAAAATTCTCATAAACCAATTAAAGCAGCTGAATTCACATAATAAAATCAGTCTCTATAGAATTTACATTAAGAATAGAGAAAACAATATTTAATAAACAATTGATTGAATCACATTATTGTTAGCCCATTGTGAGGCAAAGCCCACCCCCTCCCCCTTAGTGTAGATAATATCGTTTGTTAAAAAAAAAAATCATTTGACAACTATTTTAATCACATTATTATCCGCGTGTGAAAAGATTTTTTATAAACGGCATTACATGTCTCTTAAGATGTTTTGAACGTGTTTAAAATAGAGAGAATAATATTTAATAAACAACTAATTGAATCACATTATTGCTAGCTCATTATGAGACTATGCCCACCTTCTTTCCCTTTAGTATAGATAATATCGTTTGTTACCAAAAAAAAAAAATTATTTGATAACTAATTTAATCACATTATTATCCGCATACGAATTTATAACAGCATTACACGTCTCTTAAGATGTTTTGAACGTGTTTAAAAATAGATAAATTAAATCAAATTATTACTAGTATATTGTGAGGTACTAATTAAAAAAAACAAAAAAAAAAAACACAAAATCATTAATTATTAAAAAAAAAACTATTAAAATGACGAAAATGCCCTCGTCTTATTTGGTGCATTATTTTGGGATATCTTTGAAGTTTTTGTTTTGAGGGCATTTTTGTCCAATTATTTTTTATAAAGCATTATACACCAAAACACTATTCACCTTTTGTGTTCTCTCTATATATAATAGATATTAATTTTCCAAGTTGTATTAGAGAAAAACACACTCCAATGGGGCTAGTCACAACTTATCTATCAAACTCATCACAAATATATATCGCTCTTACATCTATGTAAGTCAAACATGAGACATTCTAATAGCAAAGGAATGACTATTATTATATATACTTTGTCAACAAATCATTTCATTCATTAACATTAAAACAAGGATTTTTATCAGAAATGGTTTTTGAAATTGACCCACCCCATTAAGATGGTCTTTGAAATTAAAAATCGATTGTGTAGCTCCTGGAAATGGGGATCGCAAATCAATACGGTTCTTCCGTCACAATTCTATAAAAAATTATGTTATGTCCTGGTGTGGCACATAAGTGGGTCACACAGTCTAATCAAATAGGGGTATTTGTCGGTTTGCCCCCAAACTTGTATAGAGCTACCAATTTCTCCCTTGAACTTTGGTTTTAGCTAACTACCCCCTAAACTTTTGTAATTAACCAATTCCCCGCCGTCCTCCCCCCTCCCCCCCCCCCCCCCGGCGGAGAACTTTAACTTTAGCAAATTACCCCCTTAAAATTTTATAAATAATCAATTTCCCTTAGTGTTAGATTTTAAAATTTTTCATTCTTTCTGCCATACAATTGTCATATGTTGTCCATGTGATTAAAATTGAAGGAAAATTGGATGAAAATTTTTAAAATCTAGCATCAAGGGGAAAATTGGCTATGTATAGAAGTTTATGAGGTAATCAGCTAAAATTAAGTTTGAGGGAGAAATTGACTAATTAGAAAAGTTAAAGGAGTAATTGGTTAAAATTAAAGTTCAGGAGAAAAATTGGCAAGGCAAATCAACAAATATGCCAATTAAATATGATCATCTGAATAAAAAAATAAATAAAATATGTTTTAATAGTAAAATAGGGCTCCTGTGCTCTCTGGATCTCATTCACCAAGGTCATCGGATCAAGTGATCCGGACCTTTGAAATTTTGATCCACCTGTTTTGATATCTTAAAAGCTATAATAATTTCACCTAAATCACTTAATCCAATGATCTTGGTAGAAGGGATCTGAAGAGAATCCCTTTCCCACCTCACTCATGCTCTCCTTGTCCTTGTTCCCTGAACCACGATAGTCAGAAATCCGGCTCCCCAACACTACCTGCGATGGCCGAAGAAGAAACACTTACAGTAATTAAACTAAAATATAAAAGATGGAAATTCAGAAACGATCAGATTGGTTCCATTAGGCGAAAAAATAATTATTGCTCAAACGATAGATTACAATTGAAAATTTATATTTAAAAAGTTGTCTCTAATTCACAACAATAGATTGAAACATGGTGGAGTTTCGCTGCTACAAGAAAATGAATGATGATCTGGTCAGCTACGTATTCACATGGAGCTTCTTCAATGGTTGCTATTTAATGTTTTTTTTTTTTTTTTTCAATCTTAAAAATTAGAAAAAGGAAATTGAAATTGAAGATTCCCTATAAACTCAGGCCGTTGTTGCGTGCTTCTCAAAAACCAAAATCAAGCGAGTTCTGCTGGAGGGAGGTTGACATCGAAACCTGCGACGCCGCGAGGAAGATCGTTCTGTTTCAAATCGACCACCGAGGACGAGTCCGAGTCGCTCTGGGCATCACCGGCAAAACCACCAACACCAACGGCGTGGAGATCATGCTAGTGGAAGTTGGGCTGATCGAATGTCAACCGTGGTTCTTGACCATACTGGTTTAATGTCCAAATGCAATGGTCGAAGAAGAAAACAGAGTCACCGTCGACTTTCCTCTCTTCAAAGCCCCCGCACCGAAATCCCCAAAACCCACACCTTCTCCATCTAGCGGGTTGTCGGGGAAATTAAACTTGGCGGAGGCGGATTTCCTCGCGACTGTTGGTGAGCCGGATTTCCGACTGTGGTGGTTCAGAGAAGGGGGAGAGGGTGGATGGGGAAGGAGATATTTTTTTAGTGTAATCAGAACTCCTATTATATCACGTGTTACTATATAAATTGTAGAATATGTATGTTAAAATGTTAATAACTTAAAAATTAAAATTTTTCACCACTTATATAAAAACACATGGTGCATACGGTTTCAGGAGAGGGTGGCCCATTTTATGATTAAAGATTATTTTGTTTATATTTTTATTCATATGGTAATATTTAATTAGATTGTGGAATTCAGTTATGCTGCACATAAGTACATAATATAATTTTGGACAAAATTGTGACGGAAGGGTCCACGTTGATTTGCGATACTCATTTCTAGGAGCCCACATTGATTTGCGATACTCATTTTCAGGACTACATTGATCGATTTTTAATTTCAGGGACTATTTTGATGGGATAAGTCAAATTCAAGAACCATTTGTGATAAAAAGCCTTAAAACAATTGTTTTTTTTATTTATTAGGAAAACTAATGAAAATGACTTGAAAACTTTGAGTTTTAACGATAAGGACAAAATAAAGAGTAAAGTGAATAGTACCAGAATTGACTTTTTAGTGTAAAAATGTGGGTTTTCGTTAAAGTGAACAGTATCGGAAGATTTTTGTTAAAGTTCCCCTTTTTTTTTTTTTTTAGTGTTATTCACATTACATACTAGTAAATTACGGTTTCACCATAAACCAATTTACATTATGAGAAGTGGCTCAACTCCCTATAAGTCCTTGCAAAGTTTGGTCTTTCTCAAATGTAAAACTTTGCCTTTTACTTCATCACACGCTCTTTCAAATGACACAGAGGTCACATGTGTATATTGAACTTTATATATGAGTCAACCTGCTATGTAGCTATGTTAAATAATTCATTAAGAGAAGTAGAATAGGAATAGAAGAAGGAAGAAGAGAAACTGAGTTTCATTGAAAAGAGAAAGATGAACGATTACAATCATTATTGACACACACACACACACACACACACACACACATATATATATATATATATATATTTCAAAATCTGAGGTATCCCACACACTGAATGGTAGAACTAAACTCCAATAGGACTCAGAAAGGCTAAAGACATTGCAGCCCACTATTGGCTATAGTTAAATGACACACATCCTTTCAAAGCTTTCAACCAGAGAATTACTCGTGTTGTGTCATCTTTCGTACCTCAAACTCAAGACCAAAAAACATACATGACCTAGAATTCTACTACATTTCCACTAAACCACTTGTCGTGATTGTTATTGATGCATTCTAAGAAATTCTACAGTCTCACACCTCTCTTTTCCTTTCTTTTACTAACTCCTAAAACCATCCCTAAAGAAGATGTCAAATACGTCAATTAGGACAAAAAGATATCCTGGTGTTCTTTAAGGGAGATGTCATATAAGACATGACAGTTAAGTCATTTAACCTCTTACTTTCTAGTTGTCTTTTTTACATTAAAAAAAAATAAAGTCAAATGCCTTTAATTTAACATTTTATATCCATCGGTTACATCATCAATCAAATAAAATTCTGACATATTATGTCTGACATTTCCTTTAGAGATGTTATAATTGGCAACCAATTGTATAATTTGCTGACATGTGGCCCAACCTTGGCTTTTAATTATAAAAGTAGACAACGTTACTAATCAGATTGCACTTTGTTAATCAATTATTGCTTTTGTATGCAATCAGGGTTCCTTATCAAGTTTACCTATAAATAAACCTCTGAACCATTCAATACTAAGAATATTAAGCAATACACACTGTTGTAAAGGGCGTCGATTACCAAGTTAGACATTCGATCAAGTATTGCTTTCTATATAATTTCCAGCTTTGAAGGGAAACCCAAATTTAAATTCATGACTAGAAACTTCGAAACCCTAACAATATTTTTGAAGCATTTTCATGAGAAGAACATGCAACTTGTGAGCCCTAAGAATTCAAATGTTTTTTTTCCTTTTTTTTGGTTGAAACTTGAAGAAAGTTGAGGTTCCACCATAAAATCAATTGGTAATATGAGAGTAGCCTAACCTCTTATAAGTCCTTGCAAGGTTTATCCTTTCACTAATGTGAGACTTTTTTACCTTCACATTCTCACACGCCTCCTCATGTGTGGCGAATTTTCAAGTTAAATACATAGACAACACGAATTGGGTGGCGTAGAGCACGTGCAGCCGTTGAGCATCACACATGGGCCAACCTGCTTTGATATCATGAAGAATGTTGAGATTCCACCATAAAACCAATTGACAATATGAGGAGTAACTCAATCTCTTATAAGCCCTTGCAAGATTTCTCGTTTCATCAACATAAAACTCTATTATCTTCACATCTTCACAAAACCAAACCATATGACAACTTGATCTTGTCATATGATTTCTCCCCAGGATCATTGATATTAATTAACAGAACTAGATCCCCTCCTGAGCTTAGGAGGCTAAGCCTCTTGAGTAAAGGATCCAAGCCGTTGAAATTTGATCCAACAACCACAATCAGGGGGCCTTTTAAAAGTTATAATAATTGTAGCTGTTAGATCAAATTTCAACAGCCCGTGTGATTTGCTTAGGAGGTTCAATGTAACATCCCACATCGCCCAGGGGAGTAGATCATTTATGCCTTATATGTATATTCTCATCTCTACCTAGCACGAGGCCTTTTAGGAGCTCACTGGCTTCGGGTTCCATCGAAACTCTGAAGTTAAACGAGTAACGCGCGAAAGCATTCCTAGGATGGGTGACCCATTGGGAAGTTCTCGTATGAGTTCCCAGAAACAAAACCGTGAGGGTGTGGAGGGGCCCAAAGCGAATAATATTGTGCTACGGTAGAGTAGAGCCCTAGATGTGGTAGGGGCTCGAGTTGGGATGTGACAATTTGGTATCAGAGCCTAACCCTGGTTGTGGTGTGCGGACAAGGACGTCAGGTCCCTAAGGGGGGTGGATTGTAACATCCCACCTCGCCCAGGGGAGTGAATCCTCTATGCCTTATATTTCTCATCTCTACCTAGCACGATGCCTTTTGGGAGCTCACTGGTTTTGGGTTCCATCGAAACTCCAAAGTTAAGCGAGTAACCCGTGAGAGCATTCCCAGGATGGGTGACCCATTGAGAAGTTCTCGTGTGAGTTCCCAGAAACAAAACTGTAAGAGTGTGGTATGGGCCCAAAGCGGACAATATTGTGCTACAGTAGAGTCGAGCTCGAGATATGGTGGGGGCCTGGGCTGGGATATGACATTCAGTCTCCTAAGCTCTTAGGGGATCCGGTTCCTTAATTAACATTGTAATTCAGTTTGCCTAACATATGGAAGTTCTAAGGCATTTGCTAGATCTTGATCATAATTACGGTCATATGTTCATATTATATGCATGTTGTGCATGAATTTGAAACCAAATCAAGATGCTGCAACTTACTTCTGATATTACATCAATTGAAAGAATGTTGAGGTTTTATTATAAAATGAATTAGCAATACGAGGAGTAAGCACATGTAAGTTTTCTTCTTTTTTCGATGTGAGATTGATACTTTCAACACGCCCCCTTATATGTGGAGCACGTGTGGTCATTAGACTTCACACACGGGACCACTACTACAATATTAGCTTTAAGTGTCAGATGATGGTGGCAGTTAATAAGCCATTATGTCGGATAAAAGATATCTGACACATCATTTAGTTACTGTCGAATAAAAGTGAATTCCTGTCGGATATAACCGTCAGTAATTCTTGGCTTAATATTTAGTGTTAGATTAAACCGCCATAAAATTATTATAACCCCCAGTATTTGTGAATTCTTTTTTTTTAAATATTTTTTATAGATTCTGGCGGTTTTGAGGTTAATGGTGGCGGTTATAACCAACAAAAATTGATTATTTTATTATTTTAGTATTCTGGCAGTTATAACTAACAGAAATTGACTATTTTATTATTTTTACGCCAAAAGTTTTCAATTTGTTGTTCATTCAGATTTCTTTCTGTTCTTCATCTTCAATCCTCAATCTTCATCTTCAATCTTCAATCCTCAATCTTTAATCCTCAATCTTCATCTTCAATCGTCAATCCTCAATCTTCAATCCTTTTCTTCTCTTCATCTTCAATCCTTTTCTTCTCTTCATCTCACAGTAAGTTTTTCATTTTGTTTGCTTCCATACTTTTTATCTTCTATTTCTTTCTTCATCAAGCACTTCATCTTTTTCTTCTCTTCATCTCACAATAAGTTTTTCATTTATGTTGCTTCCATATTTTTCATCTTCTATTTCTTTCTTCATCAAGCACTTCGTGGCTTATTTTTATTTTCTGATTTGATTTTGCAGGGGCTATATTCAGTTGGTTGACTACAAAAAGAATAGATCGACAACAGAATTCTTCAATAGTTCAGGTTTTATTTCTGAGCTTCTTGATGTTTAAATTGTTTGTTTAACACAAAAGATTATTTATTTAGAGATTTTAATTTAATTAGTAAGATAAATTAGGAATATTTGTGTTCCATTAGTTTATTTTATTTACTTAAATTGTTATGAAGAAATTGAGATAAATGTTATTTGTAAATATTTATGTTAAATTGATGATATTTAATATACCATAAATTGGTAATATTTAGAAATATAGGTATATATTATGTTAATTAATTAAATATTTCACTCTAATTGCTATGAGGATATACAAAACTTAAATTTAATAAATAATCAAGAGTGTAGATAAACATATTTTTGTTAACCTTTTATTGTTTTTTTAATTTGTTTTACTGTGATAGGTGTTGGAAATTAAATTGCAATTGTGATAGTTCGAAGTTGAAAGATAGGGATTGAAAATTCTAATAGTTATGCCTACATGATAGGGATTGAAAGATTGTAGGCATCTTAGTTTCAACGTAATATTTACTCTCGTAAAGTGGTAAAACATGGAAAAGAGTTGGTTGACAATATTGCGAAATTTGGAAGCGTATACAGATGGAATCAATTTGTTTTTGGATCAAGTAGTTGCGAATGGTGCTGGCCCCCGATAAGTTTAGATGTCCTTGCAAAAGATGTTGTAATCGATATACTTTTATTAGAAAAACTATTGTCGAACATCTTGTGTTGTATGATATGGATAAAGATTACAAAAATGCTTCGTGGTCACATCATAGGGAACCTTTCATTGGAGAGCAAAATATGAGGATTGGAGAAGAAGGTGTTGGGCCGTCTACTGAAACAGGAGATCGGTTGACTGGTATTCATGATATTCTTAATGATGTATTTGTCCAACCATTAACGGAAGAAAGTGTTGGGCCGTCTATTGAACCCTTTTCTTGGGAATGGCGTCCGGAAGAGGTCGAGACTTTTTTTAAGTTGCTTAAAGAGGTGATCAAGATTTGTGGCCAGGTTGTAAGGAATTTAAAAAATTGGAGGCAGTTGTAAGATTGTATTAGATCAAGTGTTTAGCAAGAATGTCGGACGGAATCTTCATCATGTTACTTGAGTTAATTGAAAAAATGTTGCCTGATGGAGATTGTTTGCCTGAATCTTGTTATAAGGCAAAAAAACTTATAAATTACTTGGGGTTGACGTATGTGAAGATTGATGCGTGTCTAAATAATTGCATGATCTATTGGAAAGACAATGTAGAGTTGACCGCATGCTCAATTTGTGGTGAATCAAGATATAAAAATGTCAATGAAGATGATGGCTCTAGAAAAAAAAATCGTAGCTAAGGTTACGTGGTATTTTCCTTTAAAACCACGATTGCAGCGGTTGTATATGTTGAAGCATACGGCTGAACGTATGAGGTGGCACACAACTGAATGTCCTAAGGATGGGTTTATGAGACATCATTTAGATTCTCAAGCATGAAAGCATTTGGATAATTTATATTCGGAGTTTGGATCAGAAATTCAAAATGTTCAATTAGGGTTGGCCAGTGATGGATTTAATCCTTTTGGAAAAATGAGGCAAGACCATAGCACATGGCCTGTGGTGCTTTCAGTTTACAATTTATAGCCCTGGATGTGTATGAAGCAACCAAATTTATTGTTGCCTCTGTTAATACCAGGACCGTGCAGTCCCGGTAAAAAGATTGATATGTACATGCGTCCATTGATTGATGAGTTGAACGAGTTGTGGGAGGTAGGCACTCCTACCTATGATGCGCATTCCAACCAAAATTTTACGATGAAGCCTGCCGTCTTATGCACTATAAATGATTTTCCGGCTTATGGAATGTTATCAGGATGGAGTACACATGGACATAAAGCATGTCCACATTGCATGCATGATAAAGAATTTATTTACTTGTCGGCGAGTTGTAAGATTTGCTATTTGGGGCATCGACGTTTTCTTCCTGTTGATCATAGGTTTTGAAGGCAAACCACATCTTTTAATGGTCAGCGAGAACATCGTAGTGCACCAAGGCAGTGGATTGGTTTACAATGTCTTGAAGAACTTCGTACTTTGAGATTTACTTTTGGAAAACCAAAGAAAGATGCTTTGGTTGGGCAACGCAGAAAACGAATTGAGAGTAGCACAAGTAGTAAAAGTCAGTGGAAGAAGAAATCTATTTTTTATGAACTAGCTTATTGGAGGCATCTATTGATTAGACACAATCTTGATGTTATGCATATTGAAAAAAAATATATGTGACAATGTAGTGGGAACATTGTTAGATATAGATAAAAAGTCTAAAGATGGATTGGTTGCACGTGTAGATCTTGAAATCTTGAACATAAGACATGGACAACATCCACGTAGGGAAGGAAATAGAACATTTCGACCTCCAACATTGTTCGCGTTGAAAAGAGAAGGAAAATGCATTTTGTGAAGTGTTGTTTACTATTCGGATTCCCGATGGATATTCATCAAATTTGTCGCGATGTGTGAGTGTGAATAAAAGAAAAATACATCGATTGAAAAGCCACGATTGTCATGTTTTAATGTAGCAGTTACTACCACTTGCAATACGTGTGGTTTTGCCTAAATTTGTTACTATGATATTATTAGAGTTGAGTGCAATTTTTTAGACAATTGTGTGGCAAGAAGGAGTTCGAGGAAGGTTTCAAGCAATTGAATTCAAGAATTGCCTTGACATTATGTCAATTGGAGAAGATATTCCTGCCTGCATTTTTTTATGTATTGATGCATCTCCCAGTTCACTTGGCAGAAGCAGCTATTGCAGGGCCTGTTCAATATAGATGGATGTATCCAATTGAATGGTAATTAACACATCTTTATAAAATTTGTTAATATATAATGATAATTTTTAGGGGCTTTTAGATCCAGGTCCAAAAATATAGATGGCTTTTAGGAGTGAGTTCAATTACCTAATTATATGTATTTATTTTTTTTAATGCTCATTTTATATTTTCTAAAAAATATTAAAAATCAACTAAAATATTCTAATATTATGAATTTTCAACCCCAAAAAATATAATTAATATCTTATAACAAAAAAATAATATATTGACATAAATCTATCTGCAAATCATTCTACCCTAACTCAAGTAACAAATATATGAATGTATGTCATACCTATAAGTAAGATATGAAACTTAACTAAAATGTAGAAAAAAAAACATAATATATCTACAAGCAAGACAAATGAATCTTACTTGATTATAAAAAAGAATCTATCATATAGGTAGATAAATATAATTAACCTGTGATATAGGTTGATTATAAAAATAAAAAATAAAATCTATAAGTGGGGTTTATAACAAGATAAAGAACAAGAAAGAACAAAAAAAAAATAATCAAAGAGATAATTAGGAAGAAATTTGATTTTTATAATAAATCTTATCATTTAAGAGATAATTATTGATAATAAAATAATAAGATTTAAGGAATTGGACTTATTTTAATAAATTGGACTATTCCTACTATTGGCTCAAAAAATTGGACCTATATCAAGTTTCCCCTAATTTTTATTAGTAATTATAATAATTTGTGTTTTGTGTTATAATTATGGATATTTGCAAACACTGAAGCGTTATGTTCGTAATAAGGGTTAGCCTGAAGGTCTTATTGTTGAAGCATATTTGGTGGATAAGTGCTTGTCCTTTTGTTCCATGTATCTTAAAGATGTCGAGTCTCGTCGCACTCGTAGAGGTCGAAATGAAGATGGTATTAGACGTGGAGTATTTGGTGGGTTATCAATTTTTTACTCTAAAGGATGTTATATGAGTTCAGGAGAAAATGTGGAGCTCGAGTTAAATGTTCTTAATCAGCGCCACAGATACATTCTAAATAATTATGATGAGGTCAACCCATTTAGAAGGTAAGACATCTAGTCATACGTCTTAATGTTTTATCAATTTTCTTTACTTTGAAAAATTAGTTAAGCATAGTTGGACTTGATTGGCTAGGCAACATAAGGAAATCTTGAAAAATCAACATCATTGAGTAAGGCTAACTGTGAGAAAAATCAAGGAGCTAAGTACGAAGGAATTTCCAGAATGGTTCAAGCAACATGTGAGTTAATATAACAGTCACATTATTACTTTTTTTTTTCTTTTACATTTTAATTATGACGTGTTTATATTTGTCGTGTCAACTTTTATCCTTTTACTTATTACAGATTAATTCAAGATGTCATGCTAATGACATCTTGATATCTGAAGACTTGCATTGGCTAGCCAATTATCCTAGTAGGGTTGTGACGAAATATAAAAGTCACATTATTCATGGGTTCAGATTTCGTACAAAATATGTGGACGATAAGCATAAGAATCAAAATTGTGGTGTCTTTGTACCTGCAAATGTCCCTAGTGCAATTGGGCAAGTGAATTGTTATGACAGAGTCATAGACATGTTTGAGGTTAGATATTGTGGCCCTACCGAAGAAGGAGACAGGGGTCGAGCTGTGATGTTGTTTAAGTGTGAATGGGTTAATAGTGAAAGTCCAAGAGGCATGAAGACCGATCAATATGAATTTACTTTAATAAAGTTCAATCGATTGGGATTTAAAGAGAATCCTTTCATATTAACTTCACAAGCATTACAAGCATTTTATGTGGAGGACACAATTGAAAAAGATTGGCATGTTGTTGTTCGAACGCAGTCGAGAGATTTGTTTGACGTATTGAAGGATCATGATGCACTTGATGATTATGCCATACTTGATTTGGATGATCGTGTACTTGACAATGAAAATTTGCATACAAGGGTTGGCGTGGAAGACACTCCTTTTCACGAAGTATTACCGTTGCCTACCCAGTTCCCTAATTTTGCCAATGCCGACGATGACCTAATAGAAGATGAAATGGAATAGTTTTATTATTTAGTTTATGCTTTTTAAGTATTAATTAGACTATATTTCAATTTGTGTGGTGACTTTTATTTAAAATATTTTAGTTGTGTGTAAAATTTAAAATGTTATTTAAAAACACACGAACATAACAAAATTTTGGGCAAGATATTTCCCGCGACTTTGATTCAAAAAAATTAAAGGCGCACAAAAACCGACGGAGGAAAATTTTGTGCGATTTTTGGATATTTTTGTTGGTTATAACCGACACAAACCTGACATGTATATTAAATAGGCGGGCGCTTTTCAGTCAAGTTGTCGGATATAACCAACACCATTTACTTTATTGTCGGTCACAACCGACACTATTTTGACATCTATAAATGCACCGTTCTGACATACATAAATGCACTACACTAACAGAAACATAAAAGCTTTGTTGGATTTTAATTTCTTGGCCGATATAACTGATAACATTTATTACCATCAACTACTTACCATTTTTACTTCAGCCGTTCCTCTTCTCTTTCCCATTTTCACTTCAGCCGTTCTTCTCCTTCCCATTTTTACTCATTCCCATTCTCACTTCCACCCATTTTTACTCCTCTTCCCTTTTCTATGGAGGAACAAAATGAACGTAAGACCCGCGGAGCTGCTATTCCGAAGTGGAAAGGGAGACAAATTTGTCTATTTGATTCGATAGGGAAATGTGTTAGTGAAAATGTCGCTGAATTTTCGAAATTGATAGCCTCGAAGGTTAAGGATCCAAGACATATTCCATTGAAAAGGGATTGTCACTTGATTCCTGAAAATGACAAGAATGTTTTGTGGGAAAGAATTAAAGTATATATTTTCGTTTTGTACTTCTATATTTCAAGACTATTGTCACATCTGTACTAACATGCTTGTTTTTCTAAATATAGAGGAATATCATTTTTCTTGATGAAGACTATGACAAAATGCCATTGATTCGTAACATGACTCTCCATGTTGCGGATCATACATACAAGGAATACCGTAATGGTTTAAAAGTGGAGTATTACACCAAAATACAAGAGCATGAGCGCTTAGAACCTCCCCTTGGTATGGATGGTGGTTAGTGGGCCGAGATGTTAGCGTATTGGGATAATCCTAAAACAAAGGTAAAAAATTAATGATTTGATATTTGGTATTGAAATATGTTTGTCTTATAAGGTTTTTTTTTACTTTTCAGGAGGTGGCAGAGAAAGACAAGTATAATCGGGAGTTAAAAACGATGAACCATACAACTAGTTCAAAAACGTTTGCTCAAGTTTGCGAGGAACTTGTATGTGTTGATAATTCATAATATATGTAGTGTTTTTTATTTTTGTATTTATAATCTGGGGTTAATAAGTATTTATTGTTCTCTTTTAACATATTTAAAGAAGAAAAAGCATGGGAAAGAGCCGGATCCCATCTCTTTTCTTCGAGCTACCCATACCCGGACAGATGACTCTTGGATTGATGAATCGTCACAACAGAGAGGGGTAAATAATTTATAACTCTATTCAGATTATGACTATTTGTATTTAATTCTTATTTATCTTTCTATTTGGATTGATGAATCTATGTTCTAACACATTATTTAAACAATAATATTGCATTTGTTAGAACACATTATTTAAACACAGAATATGTGTTTTTATGAACTTTGTTTATCTTTCTGTTTGGATTGATGAATCTGTTTTTATGAATCTTATTTATTTTTCTATATTTCAGCTCTTAATAATCTTTTATTATTTTGTTTAAATATTATATCGCAAGACATCTATGGAGAGTCAAATTCAGTCAATTGTCAAGTCCGGAGAAGATGACACCTCTGAGGTTAGAACATAGATTTATGTTGAGCAGATAGGTTTTGAGACTAGAAATAGGGTTCGAGGTTATGGTCATGGGGTGATACCAAAGATGGTGTCATATGCAAGCTCTTCTGGTGCTCAGTCTTCCAGGAAATCATCCAGGGATGTATTGGCCAAGGTGGTAGCTGAGAACAACGAATTAAGGAGGAGGGAGGAAAAAGCCTCCAGAAAGTTAGCGACGGTAACGATTGAGCTAGAGAAATCAAAGACCTCGCAGCAACAGTCGATGAACCAGCAAATCATGATGCAGCAACAGCAAATATTGATGTTGCTTATTCCACAACATCTGCAGTAGCCACCACTCAGCCCTCAAGCATCACAACATTTGGCTCCCAATCAGCCACCTACGCCTACATATCCTATGCAGTATATGCCTTTTCAGCCGCAGTATCCAATGCCAGTATATCGACTTCAGATGGCTTCTCCTGGTGACTCACATATTTCTCCAGGTGTTTTCAATGGTGGATTATCCTCGGGTTTGTTTTTCGGATTGCTATCAAGTAGTTTTGATGGGGATGTGATGAGGTATTTGGAAGCACATGGAGGATTGGCAGAAGGCTTTGGATCACAGGGAGGATCGGCAGAAGGCTCGGGAGCATAGGGAGGTTCGGCATAGGGCTCAAGTTCTAATGAATAGTTTGCTGGTTTTCCTTACGGCTATGTTTGATACTTTATCTACTTCGAACAAATGTTTTTTGTCTAGTTATGTATTATGGCGAATTCAGATGACTGTATTGTAGGTTAATTTATATTTAACGTCTACTTTATGTGTTATGGTGGATTCGAAAGACATTATTGTAGGTTAATTTATATTTGAATGCATATTATGTTTGTTACGAGCTTTGTTTATTTTATTCACTCATTAATTTTTTTTTATTCATTCTGTAAAATTAAAAAAACAAATAGAATGATTCGTATTTTTTTTCATTATTAATATTTTTCTGTCAGTTGTGACCAACGGAAAATGGTAGACTTTATTTTTTTAAATTTTTTCTATCAGTTAGGATCGACAGGAAGATGATGTGAATCCAACAATATTTTTAATTTCCTGGCGGTCAGGAACAACATTAATTGATAATATTTGACAATAGTTTAGTATTTATTGTTGCATATATCCGACACAAATTCTGTCAGTTTTAAGACCTTAACCGACAGAAAATTCATTTCCTGATGCTGGTAATTCTACCGCTTACTATATCAGCCATTGCATCCATTTTCTGTCGGATTTTGCTTAATATTCGACAGTAATATATGTTTTTTGTCGGTTATCATAGCGATACTGATAAATGATTTCGTAGTAGTGGACAACTTGTTCTTATGCCATGAAGAATGTTAAGGTTCTACTATAGAATCAATTGACAAATGGGAGTAGCCCAATTACTTAGAAGGACATGCAAAGTTCCTTTTTTCTTCGATGTTGGGTTAATACTCCCAACAAGAATTGCACATTAATCATCAAGTTGCTTGACTGCATTTTGCTACATGAACTGAAGAAAACAAAGAAGGCAACATTTTATTTACTTTCTATAAGCAAATGGAGTATGTATGCTATATAGTTGGATTCATTCATCTTGAATAAGCACACTTTTCTTAATGTCAACCGAAAATCATAAAGAAAAAACCACCGAGTACAACACAAATAGTTGTATGATCTAGGTCGAGTATACAACAAGATTTTCTGCTCATATTTTCTGTAATGACGTTATGCTCATTTCTTGTCACTGCATAATGCATATATGTAAATAATGGAAAGTGATTTATACACGCTAATTTTCTCCTATTTTCATCATGTTTATATCTGGCCATTGAGATCAATGGACATGAACAAGCCTAATATGTGGAAGAAAAAAAAGAGTGTTTGAAAATGATTTTCTTAAACGAATGATTCCATTCGGATATCAATTAAATTAATCACTAGATCTCAATTTTACTTAACAGATTTAATATCCACTTGACTCAATAGCAGTTAATCAGTTTCCTTAGAACGTTTTCTTTCTTAATGGATTCCCTTTTTATCTTCGGTACAAAATCTTACTAGTTCCTATTGTTCAATAGGACTTAGAGACAACAAAAACATTCCTCAAACCAATAAATCAAGAAAGTTGCAATATGTATCAAGTAAAGAATTAGTACTAATGCTGTTCCTTCATTTCTTTGGCAATATTCAACGATTCAAGGAAAAAAATTCATCATTGTATTATGCAGAAAAAATCAGTAAACTTGCACTACATGAGCTCTTCCACATGAAAATGAAAACTAACTAATTTGTTGCTATGCTTAATTTGAAGCGCCACATATTTTGACGATCAGCTTGAAATTGCAAGTTAAACGTACGTACGCATGTAGTTGCAAACCCATACAGACTCGAGCAAACTAAAGTCAGAGTCTGAGCTCCAAATCTAGATCTTGGGTGTCACTTGATTCAGAGTTGTGACTGCTTGAGCCCATGGAGCTACTTCTGTGTTTTTTGCTCGTCCTGTGATGAGAGTCCTACATATATAATACCATCACCAAATAAATTCAAACTTGGATCACCAGTACATTTATAAACCTATGAAATAAATAGAAAAGACAGTATATCAATTGATAAATATTTTTTGCATCCAATTTTTCTCTTTCTACACATCTCTATTAAATTGTTAATTGTTAAAAGGGAGGGAGACTGCTGGGGATCGTACCCGCACCGGGATGCATAAGCGTCATTTGCTACTGCGGTAAAGCGTCATCTGTGTTTATTATTGTCTCTTGATTTTCCTTTAATAACAGGGGTGTACATGGTGAAAAAATGAGTGTGTTGAAATTATGTTCCTATTAATTTTGTTTCATATTATAGAAATGAATGTGTCAAAGTAGAACTGCATTTGATATGTGAGAGAGCATGTGATTGTAAGTACCTCTACTGGAGGTGGATTTAGAAGGTGTCTGGTCATGCTGGATTGCACAAAATGTTGGGTGTCTAAAATGGCATTACCGGGGACGTCCCATCTGGTTTTAAGAAATTGAAATTTTACGTACGGGTTAAAAACAAACACAGTTTCAGGAAAAGAAAAACAGTTCACAGAAGTCACAAAGAATTCAAGAGAGAGAGCGAGAGAGTAAGCATATGCACCTGGCTGTTGTACTAAGTTGGGAATTATGTTCACCACCATATGTCATGTTTGCTCTTTCATATTCACCAAGACCGCCCGTCTGCAAAACCAGGAAATTTTAAGGGATTGAATTACTTAAAATTCCACAAGATTGATCAGAAGTTCTACTCATACGAAAATAAAATCCATTGATCTGAATTACTATCTTTCAAGGCTGATCAAGAGTATGATTTTCAGAGGTAATGAGGATTTGGCTATAAAAACTGGATTTGTTGCCACATGTGGCCAGCGACTAACTAGGGTTGGAGCCAAATAACGAACAAAATTAAGAAACTTAGAAAAGTCAATCAAAAGGGGGAAAACCGCTTTTGTTCTAATAAAACCGTTATTGTTCACCTCAAAAGGGGAAGAAAAGAATTGCTCCAATTGGGTAAAACTGTTTGAACTGTAAGCGTTTGTTGTGGGTGGTGATGATCAAGATATAGATGAAGTTGGACATGACTTCACAAGCATTGATCCACATATATGTATGTGCATGTTGACTCGTCAACAAATTAACTTGGAAACGAAATTACAATTAATGGAAATGGTGGGAAATTACACAAACGCACCATGATGTTGGGGTGGAAGCCATGGAAGCCATAAGAGAGTGAGGAAGTGGAGGATGGTGAAGAAGAGAAAGATGATGATGGTATGGATGAATAAGCTGTTTGCGCTCTTGTCTCCTCCTGCATGATTATAAGAATTTATACTAAAACCCCATTAGAATTAAAATTCTCTCTCTGCAAATGAACCAAATACGAATTACTCAGAGATAGAGAAAAGGTATATGCATACGCACGTTGCTGAAACTAGTGGAGTATGGAGAGTGGAGGGAAGGGTGATAAGTGCTACCCATTTGACCATGTAATCTGATCTTCTCCAATTGAGCCACTCCAAGGCCTCTCTGGGGTTGCTTTGGCTTGTCTGAATTGCTCTTCTTTCCCTTCCTTGAAGAAGAAGAAGAACCACCACCACCTCCTCCTCCTCCCATGTTTGGCTCCCCAAAATAACTGCTCCCCATCAGATCAATCCTCTTAATTTCGATTTCTCCTCGCGCTAGGTATGTACGTATGTATAAGATTAGCACTTTTAGAGAGAGAGACGCACACAGAAATAGAGCAAGTAGAGAGAGAACGAGAAAACTGGTTTTGCAAATCCCAAACTTTGTGGCAAGCTACTAGCTGAGAAATCAGAGATCTCCAGTGACCCTTTAAAGCTGGTTTGCTAAGCCAGTAATTATTGCATAGCTGGATCAGATTGTGTGTAGATTCTAATGCTTTATATATATACTTAGATTTTATGCTCCTTCTCTTTAGTTTTCCCTTAATTTCATAACTTCTCTAATTTCTTTACTTTAATATTTACCATATTATTTGATAATTGTCACATACAATATTGTATTCAATTTATCAAATATTTCTTTTCCTTCAGATGTGGACTTTATACACTGCCACTTGAAAGCGATTGTCTATATGATTTAAAGTGTTAAAATATTGTCCGTTAATCGAACAAGAAACTACCTTACCACGCGCTGTAGACGAGTTGCATATGTCAATAGCTAGTTCATGCCGTCTGCAAATTTTATTATAAAATTTTTGTTTTTGATGATAAATTAACAATTAACATTTTGCTTTGGCTGCCATACTTATGACAGAATTTTTACAGTAGCATCTTTACCATATATCGAAATTGGATTATATTTAAGCGAATTATTATTATCACTTTCAAAATTTCATTTTATATTCCTCATAAATGTATTTTTCTTTCTAATTATAGAGAGTTTGGAGTGCAAAATGAGATTTTTGAAGTGCCAATAACAATTCTCATATTTAATTGGTAATAAAAGATATTGAAAATTTAGAAAAATGCTTTTATTTGGTCAAAGGAATGTAAAAAAAGTATATTACTTTTTTTAATTTTATTACAAACGATATTATATATTGTGAAAACTGTTATTGTCATTCTAAAAATTTTATTTTAACTTCGCACAAGCATATTTTTATTTGTAAATATAAATAATTTGGTGTAAAAAATGAAAATTTTAAAATATCATTAACAATTCTCTATATTGTTTTAAATTAAATTATAAATATGAGATTAAAGAGAATTTAGAACGCGATGAGTTAAAAACAAAGACTCTGTCCGTTAAACAATCCATCACTAGCATATCATTTCTTCTGATTTTGCAGGTTTTAAACTTAAGTGGGTTCCACATTTGCATGTGGTTTCCAGTTCCATGATCATCTTGTATATTTGCTTACGGTGCCCTAAAAGCCCCAGCTGTTAACGTTTC
>NC_084803.1:12044477-12066977 GCF_963583255.1 Pyrus communis | reverse complement strand
TATGTTAAATGAAGGAAGCGGGTACATTTAACAAACAAATGTAATCATATCATTCGAACAAGAAATGATCAACAAATATTTCAGGTTAGTGAGAAGTCGTATGAAATGATTGAATAAGAAAATGGAGATTTCGTAGATTTGAATTGGCACAATTTTGTTATAAACTAACCCAAACAAGTCACAACATAGATTCCCCGCAAGCGTAAATAGTTAACCTCACTAGTTATATATAATTGGTTGAGGTGAAACTGTGCATGAGAGCACGCAGAACTGATGATTGAACAAAGAATAAAATTTGAAGATTTCACTTGAGGTCATGCACTCCAAGTTCCAACCGCCAGTTGAGATTCATTCATCTATTTTGAATGTTGATATATTATGGATAAGTTTTCATGATACAAGTTCATGTTATCGCTGGAAAAAACTGTGCGGTATTGAATTACGAAATGAAAAATTTTTGGCTACTTAAAGATGAGTAGAACCTCTTACTTAAAATTCTACGTGTTCGAATTATATAGCTTGGTATTTATGATCACTATCATCACTATGCAAAAAATTAATTAAAACTAAGATCATTTAGTCAATTTATTGTAACAAATACATAAAAAAATTCGTTCATCTATTTTTATATAGTTTGATAAATAAACCATCCTAATTTTAATTGATTTTTTTAAAATCAACTTATATAGAGTAATTTATAATATAAATGATTCTAATTCTAAGCATGGATAATTATGAATCGGCAACGATTAGTCCATCGTTCAAGACTAACAATGGGCACCGATGTCCATCAATGACTGTCCCAGAAAAGGTTGGGACCATAAACGTTCCCCATCCATCTGCATTTGCAAACCCATTCGGGTAAACCCGAAACCTTTCGATCTTCTAAGCCACCAGCCAAATTAGGGTGTTTGTTTCAGCTCTCGGAGCTTATCCCCCTTCCCTCTGATCTCTCTCAATTGTAAATTCGAATTCATCGGAAACAAACAATCTAAAAAATTACATTACTTTTCAAATTTTCCCACACAAAAATCCTCAATTTTTTTGCGTCATTGGGTATTAGGGTTCGAGCTGCTGTGAAGCTACCGATTTTGTGCTCCAATGGACGACACAGTAGACGACCCTAGGTACCATCCGAAATCCTACTCTGCAAGCCACCATAACTCCTCTGGTCGCCGTAAAATCCACACCCGAAACACCCAATATGCTCGTCCGGTTCCTAATCGATACGCGGTGGAAGACGACTACGAATTGGACGAGTTGGACGAAGGAAATGGCCGGGAAGACCAATACAATGACGAAGAAGACAAGCACAGGCATGGGTTTAATCGGAATTTTGACGCGGAGGAAGATTTTGAGAGGTTTCCAAAGAAGAGGAAGGCGAAGAATTTGGAATCAAGGTACGAGTTTGCACCTCGGGTGAGGCCGAACTGGGAACCGGGTTTTCGGGCTGAAGAGGAGTGGACGGAGCACTCGGTGTTTATGCTGCTGGAGGTTTGGGGTGATAGGTTTCTTCAGCTGGGGAGGAAGAGTTTGAGGTCTGATGATTGGCATGAGGTAGCATACAAAGTCTCAGAAGCGTCGAAGATTGAGAGGACCGACGGGCAATGTAAGTCGATGTTGGATATGCTTAAGAGGAAGTATAAGAAAGAGAAGGAGAAAATGGAAGAAATGGGGTTGAACTCTAGCAAATGGGCTTACTTTAAGAAGATGGAGATGTTAATGGCATCGTCGTCGAGGCAGGAATTTGGGCTTGCTTGTGGGATTGATTCTGGGGAGTATGTGTTTATGAACACGAGGGTTTATTTGGAGCGGTCGAATGGGTTTGATGAGATGAGGGATAGTCCTGGTGAGTCAGAGACAGATGATGATGAGAATGGGAATGATGATTTCGATGTGTTTCCACCAAGAATGGCAGGGATGCATGGAGGGGACGGGGATGAAGGGTCTTCGTATAGAGTGTTGGCGGATTCAATTCACAAGTTTGGGGAGATTTATGAGAAGATTGAGAGTAGTAAGAGGCAGCAGATGAGGGAATTGGAGAAGATGAGGAAAAATTTCAACAAGGAGTTGGAGTTGCAGAAGAAGCAGATTCTAGAGAGGGCGCAGGTGGAAATTGCGAAAATTCAGGAGGCAGATGACGATGATGAGACAGATGTTTCTGTTGAGGATCTCAGTGAATGATGCAGGTGAGGGTGTGTGGTATCTGTCTTTTGCTTCAACTTAGTTGGCAACTGAATTGGTTGCTACAATTATTCTCTAGATATAATTTTTGTGAGATTATTGTTTCATGATATGCTAAGTTTGCTCTGATTGTATAATTTTGTGCCTCTAACATTGTGATGCTTGCTTCAAAGAATTAACGGATTGGTTTTATTCCTCTGTTAAGTTATGTGAGTATATGTTTCATGGCATTTTCTCCGTTCGTTGAGTAGCTCTGTTTTGGAAAGAATTTGATTTACTTTGGCCCCTTTTTTTTTAATTACTAATGTTAGTATCAAAAACATTAAAGACATGATTTAGTATCAAAAACATTAAAGACATGATCCTAATGTTCTGCCTTTGAAACCCAAAATCCCACAAACAATGGCTTTTGTGGTTATGCAGGGGCTCATGCATTGTGTTCTATGGTTTCAGTTATGTTTGAGATGCGTTATTTTTTTGTATTTAAAGAGAAAATTGTTGGTGACCGCCATTAGAATTGATTTAAGAAGAAAAGAAATATTGATTTGGTAAATACTAAATGAAGAACATACATGGATACAAGGGCAAGATACAACTTTGTTGTGTTCATGAGCCTTTAGACTGTCAAACATTAGAACTTGCTAGCCTCATGTTTTAGCGGATGATCCAAAATGCAGGCTCGTTTGAAAGTGCTTTTAAAATGACTGAAACCGCTTTTGGTGAAAGTGTTTTTGGGTTCCAAAAGCACTTGAAGTTCTTGCAGGAAGCACCTCAAGTGCCTTTTCAGGATTCACTTGCATTATTTTACTAGGATTGGTTTCAAAAGCACTTTCAATCATTTTGAAAACGCTTCCAAATGAGCCATACACTTGTATCAGTCCTATGTGTGCTTCAGAACAAGATGTTAACATACTCTTCAAGGTTGAATGTTATCTTGAGATTTAGGAAAGCATCTTCTTCTTGTTAATGAAATTTCTGAATTTGTCCTAATTTCTTGTCTCAGGACATAGTATGATCGAGAAGGACGGGGACATCTAATCGCTGTTCTCAACTGTTTTGGGGATTAACTTGCAAGACATTCATCTCTAATCTGTTGCTCTATCATCTCCTGTTATCCTTCAGTTTTATCAAATTATTTTTATTTTTGAACATGTCACAAAATCGATTAAAATTTTTATATCTAAAATTTTCTGTGAAGACTCATAAATATTTTCTATTGACTTTTTTAAGTGAAAAATAAGAAAAATCCATATTTATTACAAACTTTCTTCTGGAAACAGCTCGTCCTTGATTGAAGGAGCAATCCATTGTATCTGAATATGTGTTATCTCCCAAAGATCATCACCCTCCTTCTGCACTAATATCTCCTTCGCCTTCATCTCCGTAATCATCTTTCTCAACAACTCCGGCACAATTTCCGGCAGTTTTGATTCGCCATATGCTCCCAAATCCGCCTTCATACATGTGTCCATCCTTCTCAACAATCCCAACCAAAATGTCCAAAAGCTGCTGCATTGGGAAATCAGTATCAGAAACTGCAAGTACACGTCTGTTAGGAGCTCCAATGCAGTCTTCAAGGTCCCTTCCATGCCTCTCATCTCCGTCTGTGCGTTCTCTCTTTGCAAGTACTCCAGCATCTTTTCGTGCAGATCATCCACCATCGCAAAGATAACGAGGTTCAAACAGTTGGTACAGTTGGTTGGTGTGAATTCTAGTTCCTCAGCAAGTTTGAAACTTTTTTAAACTGACAAGACTGCATGGTTTCTTATTTCTTCTCGCCGAGCTAGGCTGATCTTTTGAAATGCCTCCCCTAGCTTGACAAACAAATTCACGGCAAAGTTGTTAGAGCCGAAACCTTTTGAGTCTTCTAAGGAGGAGTTACTCGTGTTGCTCGCGATGCTGTAATTGTTCCCAGGATCTGAGTACTGATTTCTGTACCATTGGATCAACAAGTTTACAGAATCTGCTAACAGGTCAAGTATCTTCAAGTTCTTCTCCGACGGGCTGTTTTTTAGAGCAATAAAACCAAGGGCACAGTCGATGCAGTAAGCGTAATTTGTCTGCAATACATGGGTTCCATCAGACATCATCATCATCAGAGTCTCAACTCCCTGCTAATAGGTGTCAGGGTGTCGCCTGGAGACTGATAATAAGTGGAGAACTGACTTCCATCCGAGTTGGGTTTACAAATTGGCAGGGTACTCAACGAGAATCTTGTTTACGGATTGTGTAATGGACTCACTGCAGTTGTCGAGAATTTCTTTTTCCAGCTTCCACATTAGATTTATCGACTTGAAAATGAGCTCCTCAGGGATTCTGTCAGGTCGGTACCAAGGAGCTTGAGACAGACCTTGAAGAGGCCTACAATGGCTTTTTGGGAAAATGGGATTGGGGAGAACATGGGAAACTGAGCAACCGCCAGCAGATAATCATGAAAACTCAACCAAAATGCTTGGAACCTATGGACGTTGGCCAAAGAGATGGCAACTATCAAATCCCAGCAGAACCCAACGGTCTCTTCTTCTTCAACGGGTGTGCTAAACTTCTGCCCTTTCCCTGCAGCTGCATATATTAGTGAACGCCCGAGGTTGAGCAAAGAGTCCTTGGGAAAGTTTGAACTAGTGCTGAAGATGTCCCCAATTCGGCATTGTTTGATAACCTTCAGGTTCTGTTCAAATTCACTCATGCCAAGAGATGCAGCATCTTCCGGACTCTAGTGATAGAAGATGTGAGAATTGACTAATCATGCCAGAAGCTTGTCATCCTCCAAATTTGGGATCGTGAGCAGGAAAGATTATACCCGATTCAGATGTTGGTTAAGCATCAGATGAGGTGGAAGCAGCATCAAACTCAAGGACATTTTGGGGAAGTAGGTTAACCCTCTTGCGTTTTAGCAAACAGTCCACAATGTTCCTCCAACCCCCTCTGATCGACTCTCCAAAGTTGTTTGCGATGGTGAAAATAGCTAGTGTAGCCATTCTTGGCATCAAATCTTTGTTAAAAACAAAGAGTGTTTCTTCCGCAGAGGCGTAAGGATTAAGCAGCGTGGTGAATCTCGAGAAGGTGGCAATGAGCTCATCGAGTGTGTCCTCCAGTCGGTACTGCGCTATCCTGGCTACCAAGAATAATCCTTCAATGCATTCATGGAGCAACTCCTCTTCTTCAGCTTGCTCGAAAAATGCAGAAATAGCTGTGACTGAAGGGCCAGCAATGCAAGCAAACATGTCTCTGCCTAGCCGACAATCAAAATCACATAGAATGAAAGGCTGCACAGTTTTGGAACGGTTCATCAACTCAATCCATCTGCTCGGGTTCATTAGTACTGTCATACCAGATTGACCAAAAAGTGTGATTGCATTGTTCGATATGGATTGGAAAAGCTCGCACAGATACTCTCTAGGAAGATCCTTCCCTCCATTGATTGCCCTATTATTCCTGATGAACTCTTCTTCCGTCATCTTCTTCTTCACTTGCGGATTGTGCTGATCAGTATTGAGCATAATGAGAGAGTAGCAAAGAATGAATACAGTGTCTTTGTTCACGAAAAGATCTGCAGACTGCTGCTCAAAAAAACTCTCTGAAAACGCTTCGAGAATCCTCTGAATCTTCTGGGACTCTCCTGGCAAACGGAAAGTCTCCAGATAAGTTCGGAGAGCACTGTCGAGATTCATGCCTGAAAATCCAAAGGCTCCGGTGAATTCTTTAAGTACTTTGATGTGAAACTCGTCGGGATCACCAAGATAATCGTCTATCATCATCTTGTCAAGCCCAGGGGTGTAACGAAAGAAATAAGCCGAAGTCTTTGGATCCGGAGGGTCAGAGACTAAGTTGGAAAGCTTCAAGTATTCCATTCCCTTCTCGCGATTAAAATGGTGTCCAGCAATCAATGCTTTTCTCTTCTGCGCTTTCTTCAGCCTTACAAATTGCACCCAAACTTCTGAATCATCTCTCTGTTTGTCTTCCCAAAACAGCGTATACTCTGTGATCTCAATCGGGTAGGTTCCGGAAGGGCTTGTATCATTTTCTCTATCAATACTATCTGCAATGTTGTGGATCATGATAACTAACCATTCAAAGGCTTGTATCTGTAAAGTTTTCAAAGGGCTTGCGACCAGAAAAGACTGCTTGCAAAGCAACATCCCAATCTCCTCAAACGCATTATGGCAAAGCGGATCACAGTCGTAGTTCACATAGACCTCTACGACGAACGTCAGTTGTCTGCAGAAATTTATAATCCCTTGCAACCTCTTGAAGTTGGATTGACACTCTGGGAGCTGAAACTCGAAACAGCACAAACGTGAAGAATGCTTCTAATTGAAGCCGAATGAATCTGCAAAAACAAAGCAAGGAATTCTCAAAATCGAAATGTGTTTAATTCGGACATCTCGAAATGAACCCGAAAACCTCACCTCTGAAGAAAGTGATACATGTTCAAAACCGTACTGCAAATCATGGAAAAAACAAGCGGGCTTGAACTCGTGCCGGAGTGAACC
Source organism: Pyrus communis (assembly GCF_963583255.1). Taxonomy (NCBI): domain Eukaryota; kingdom Viridiplantae; phylum Streptophyta; class Magnoliopsida; order Rosales; family Rosaceae; genus Pyrus; species Pyrus communis. The sequence continues at coordinate 12,060,300 of NC_084803.1, read as the reverse complement.
AAATGGTGAAAGAGATCATCTTTCATCATCCTCAACAACTTCGAATGAGACCCGATTTCATCCCCGCTCAACTCGATCGCGGAGTTGATCAGAACAAGAGCGAAAAGCTGCACATCCTCACCCCTGATCCGTCTCAACCACCTGAACCACGTTCAACAAAGAACACAAGAAGTGAAAAATATCAACCGCGCACCGGATCCCATACCCTGAATCCAAATTCCCATCGTCCGCATCGGCGTCTACGGTGTCAGTACTCGCCGAGCCGTCCTCATCTTGGAAATCGATTTCTGGCAACCGCGAAAATTTGATCTGGATCAGCTCGTGCATTGTGTACCTCGCACTTCGCATGAGCAAGTCTCCTCTGTTCGCCGATTGCTGAACACCCTGAAAACAGGTGTTCACGATTGTGCATGATCGGAGAGCAGAACCAAAGCACGGTGGTTCATGGTTCCGGTCAGGATTTGGAGGATGTTCATCATCACGGCGTCCTCGTTAACAGAGTCAGTTCTTTCAAGCCAGCACGTGGAGATGGAGGTGACCACGGTGTTAATAGCTTCTTTCGCCCCCGGAGTCTTCTCGTCGAAGACTCCGAGCTTGAGAATCTTCAGCGTGGCGGAGAGGGCGATGCGGGTGGCGGAGGCGTGGACGTGGTCGCTTTGGATGACATCTAGGAAGGGGGAGAGGTAGATGGAGGGCTCTATTGTGCGCCATTCCTGCTGGGGGTTGAGGATTAGGGCGCGGAAGGATTTTAGAGATTGGAGAAAGGAAGGGTCGATGATGTCCTCCGGGGGGGCGAAGCAGTGGGAGGTTGGGTCCAGGGGACGGCAGACGACGGCGAGGATGGCATCAACTTCGGTGTTTAGCATGCTCGACAATCCCAGCTCTTTCCTCTTGAGCTTTGTTTGCTTGTTCCGGCTCGATTTGCCTTTTTCATCACCGATCGGATCTTTCTCCATGCATGGCAGTCTCAGGGGAGGAAGGGAGAGAAGTTCGAACAAATTTCAAAAAACAGTTAAGTTAGTTGTGTGGTTCTAGTGCTGTGGAAGGACCATTTTGGGTTTTTCTGGTGTCAACTATCGACAGTGTTACTGAAAATGCAAGAGTGAGATAGGAGGGTGGTTTTGTCATTTGACAAAGTTATACAAAACCCGAATTACCCGGGAAACTTGATGTTTAGTTTTTAGTTAATTTGTATGGTTAAAGGAATTTTATAAGGGGTGTGCTATCCACATCCTATTTTACTTCTCACACATCCCTTGATAATTTATGTCTGTTGGTCTTTAATTCATCCAATCCGATGACCGAAAATTAAAAAGGTGTGTAAAAAGTAAAATAATATATGTGAATATCACACCCCTTTTGATAATTGATGATTTCCACCGCAATTATCTCCTCCTTTTCTTCCTTTCCGTTAAGGGGAAACATTTCCGGATGCAGTTTAGTAAAATACGAAGTTACAACAGTCAGAGAGGCATCAAAACTCAAAGTTTTCACGCTGCTATCTATAGAAATCTCGTGCCCTTTGTCAGTTGCCCGATCGATACGAGCTCTTAAGTTCGTGCTGCAAACAAAACAGCACATCAAAACAATCTTCGTCATTGTAATTACCGGTCAGCGTGGCAGCTAGCAGGGTCTTCAGCCAGCTCTCGTGGAGAGTAGAAAACTCTGATCTCTGTTCGCTGGTCTTGAAACTTTGTCCAATGGATTTCTTCATTACTTGGCCGGCCCTTGAAGCAGCTTCGACCACCTGCTCTGGGATCCCAGCCATCATTGCTACTTGCAGTCCGTAACTCTCTGGGCATGCCCCATTGGTAAGGCGATAGAGAAATACCAGCTCTTGGTCACTTTTCGAAGGGCATGCAGATTTTGACTTGAAAGAACATGCCATGTGTTGTAATGTAACGTGTGGATGAGAAGCGAATTCCTTGGTTAGCGGGTGATAGTGAGTCGCAAACAATAATCTGCAGTTAATCTTCTCGACAAGATGACGAAAGACCTGACCAACAACAAAAAACATAGTAATGAATCTAGTGATACATAGCTATGGCATAATTATCAATAATATGATGGCCTTGTAGTAAAGAGCAAAGTAATCTTACAGCATATGCAATTGCGTATCCATCAAAAGTGCTCGTTCCACGACCCAATTCATCAAGAATAACCAAAGAATCTTGAGTGGCATGTTGAAGAACTGATGCTGTTTCTGTGCATTCCACAAAGAACGTACCTACAAAAGAAATTGAGAACACTTCCATGGTCAGATTTTGCAATTTAAGATCATCACAAAATTGTCTTTTTCGGAGGTGATTCAGAATACGAAGAATAAAAGTAAAGGAAACGAGACTGTTGGTCTGCTAAAAAAGGCTTACTCTCGCCAGTCATGATACGATCAGTGGCACCAAGCCGTGTGAAGATGACATCTACAAGTGAGAGAACACATGTCTCACAAGGCACGTAACAACCCAGCTGCAAGACATCAGTGAATCAAATGACTAAACATCAAAACATCTAATGGTCTTCACTGACCAACTTCTGGGTTTAAATTACAGAAGAAATCACTCAAGGCAAAAAGAAGAACCTGGGCTAGTATAACAGCAAGACATGTGGCGCGAAGAATAGTTGATTTTCCACCCATATTTGGCCCAGTCAGTAGTAAAGTGCGTGGATGATGGCCATCTGTACCCTCGCCTAGGACCATGTCATTTGGGACAGGCAGTCCTCCATTTTCCCCAAGAGCAAATGGATGCCATAGTCCTTTAGTAGCAAGTGTAGGACTTTGGTTCTCTCCATTCAAAGTCATATCTTCTGATTGAGGCAAAATAACAGGTCTGGACATGGTCCCAGATGGGAAACTTGCAGTAACTGCAAAAGATCTTAGTATATCAATACAGTTGATTGCATGTATGGCATCAGACCATTCTTTTACTTTCTCGATAAATAGCTCAATCAGGATGGAGAGTGTTTCGGCATGTGAATCAGTTGCCTCGTGATTCTGGCACCAAATTCAATGTCAGTATACTTCACAGAGGTTTAACTCTTGAAACTAAAATCAGAATCTTAGTCATGCAAAAAAAATTCATACAATATGCAGTACTAGTTTAATGATTATCCTGATATAGAGCAGTCCAAGAAAAGTCAAAAAGATAATACTGAAAGAAACTGAAGATTTATTGCACTTTTTAAACCATAAAAAAGGGACAACCAGAGAGAGAGAAAGAGAATTATTTAACAAAAGTTGTCACCACAAATAATCAATTAGCAAGGCTCCTGCTTGCACACTAACGGAAGAACTTCATTTGTCGTTGCTAGGACTAAAAACAAGAAGTCTCTAGTTGTATGCTTCTCGGAAATCCAATAATAGAACACAATCGAGGAAATGAGATCTATGAAAGAGCAGAGTATTGACTATCCACGGAAATATATTACACTCGCTCACAGGAGTGTTCTACATAAACTAATTAACACCAAAGAAGAGAAATGGACACTTCTAATAGAGCAAGGTATGAGAATTGAAAAACGTATACCTGGTAATTTGGGAATTCACTATCTACAGCAGCTTCAAATTGGGTAAGATGTTGGTCAAGCCCATCACTGCCACTCAGACTTGGAACTTTAAATACTTTTGATAATCGTTCAATGATATGCCCTTCATTCTGTAATAGCTTTAACAAATCCAATCCAGATCTCAGGCCCTTAACAAGAGTCCCAAACACTTTCACCTGTACAACATTAAAAGTTCGTGTTCCGTGTTATCTTTTCTTACCATACATTCATGGTTAAGGAGAATGGGTTGATAAAATCAATGGAATCTATTCTCTGAACACTCAAATTTGAACAGCAAAACATTTGCCATATTTTAAAAAGTTTCAATATAACTTCCATATTAAAGTAGAAAATGCTTACTCTCTGTTTCAATACTTTTTTGCCAAACAACGGGAGTAGGAGAGAAGCTGAGGACTGAACACTTGCCCTAATCCGTCCGAGTAACCTTTCTAGGTCTGGAATCTTGCGAAGATATTGAGCAATAAGTGGTATCATTTCTGGATGTACCAGTAGATCTTCAACTACATCAAGCCTATTATTAATGGCTTCAACAGATTTCAGAGGATGGCAGAGCCACTTCCTCAAAAGCCGCTTACCGGATGATGTTACACAGTTATCAAGATATGCGTACAGTGTACCTGGTAAAAGATACCAAAAAGCACAATAAAAAAATGGACTCACTCAGTATTCTGGTTGAATTCAAGGAAAGGAGAACACTTGCCTGATGGACCACCATCAGCATTATTACTGAAAATTTCCAGATTTACCAGTGTCTGTCCATCCATTTTGAGGCAACCCCTATAAACTTGGTAAGGTAATATATCTCCATTTCGTAAAGCATCATCTAACTGCATAAGAAATGGAACGCATCAGTTACTTTATGGCAGACATATATTCACTGCATAATTATTTTTCGTTTTTGAAAGACATTTAAGTGAGCTTACCATCAACCTGGATAGATGGCCAATAAGAACGCCAAGTGCAGATAAAGTGATTTCATGGTGTATCTCACTGTCAAGTCCATGATTCCATGAATTAGAAGACCCTTTGAAGTACCCTTTCAACTGAATTACATTTCTAACTTCAGAAGCATCCAAAAAATCAGTGAGTGACTGCACTGGAGTCAGTTGCAGTGCAGCAGAACCTGCATGATAAACAGAAACGCAGTCAGAATCACCTACACCACTCACACACACACATGCTCTCTCTATCTCGATCACTTAGATTTGTTTTCAATTGGGAAAAAGAAAAGGATATCTCGAACCTGTTGAGTACTTTTTTAAGGCTTTTTGAGCTTCTCTTGACAGCCCTGCGTAGATTTGAGGTTGTATGTTTCAAGTGATGAAATGATTTTCATGCATTAATATTGAAATCTGCCAAATATGTAGGCAGAAAGGGCAGAGCAAGAATATTTACCTCTACTTTCATATATAACTTCTTTAGGTGACACCTAAATCAAACACCATCAACAAAATTAGAATATCAGTTTTCAAGCCTTTGAAACTACTTCACTAAAGATACTACACAATGAAAAGAATACAAGAACATACTTGCATCAATAAAGCCCCCAAAGCAGCACAGGAGGCATCGTCACTTATGGCACCAATCCAGAACTTTAAAGCAGCACAATCAACAAAAGCAAATCCATATACAACTGAACCATTATGCACCTCAGAGCTCACCTGAACACACCAAACCAGGGAAGTGCATTTTAAATTCTATAATGCATAAAACACTTCTCTAGTAGCAAAAATATAGGAACTTGTAGAAAAAATGAAAATACTTCAAGCACATATACAAGGAAAAACATCGGAAGATGCTATGTGGCCAACTACTACATATGATATAAAGAAACTGCGAAAAATATGTCAGCTTTAAAATGGCCAGAATGATCTTAACAAAATAAGAATCTGTTTTGGTGCTTCCTTCTAACAACTCTGAGTTCACCTAAAAAAACAACTCCGAGTTGAATAACCATTGTGTTCATGGGTCTCTCAATTGGACCATATAACAAGGAAATTTCTGTGATCCGTAATGCTAGTAACATCACTTAGGACAAGGATTGTGAGGTATCAAACAGATTGCAAAAAACTTATGTAGCATGCACATTCAAAAATTTGAGATCAGGACGCTACAAACCTCTTTTAATGCAAGAAGATGAACAGCATCAGGCCCAATATTTCCGTCAGTTGTGGTTGATGGTGTGACTACCTGAACCAGCTTTCTCGGAATGACCTGTAAGACAGGGATTAAAAGTCAGACTGTGCAAGTACAAGGTCACCTAAACAATCACAAAGTGTAGAACTAACAATAATCTTTAAATCTTAGATTAACACGGCCAACTTACAGCTTTGGCACCTCTGGCTTTTGCTTGATCAGAAGTCTCCAGCTGCTCTATCCTTCCAACTTTATAGCTTCACAGAAGATGTAACAGATAACAAGTCAACTATGCTGTAGCAATGTAGGAAATGGGACAATTGCATATGACCACCTAGGATGATGTGATCAAAGGCATCGTCCAACAAATAAATGCAGATGATAATCAAATCATTGTAAGACTAGTCAATCACATACCCACGCACAACCAGCTTTTCGATAGCATCATCAATCCCACTTTCAGAGATACCAACCTACATCATATGGGTGGAAATACTTGGGTCAACATATAGACATATAGTTCTAAAAGGATGATCAGAATAAGTAATGTGAATCAAACGATTTAGTGCATCAAGTCACCTGACGACATTTCCCTACACCACTTAAGGTCATTTTCCAATCAAGCTCCTTATGGCCAATTTCAGCATCTAGTTCATAAAGCTCATAAAATTTTCCCTGAGGTTGATCACAAGCCATGAGATTAGGTAATGCAGTTCGAAAAACAAGGATTTAAACTTCGAAATCTGAATTGGATGAATAGAAATCACCCCAAAAGTCCTAGTACAACAAACTACACTTTCACAAACAATTACAAATTATATTAACTATTAGCAAATAAGCAGTTGTAACTAACCACTTTGAAGAAAAGAACAACATCCATATATTGACACTTGACATCCCAATATTGTCTTTGCGATGCTGACATCTTCTTCAAAGCATCAGGTGGTATATACAGTGTTGTTTTGTCATAGAGAGGATCATCAGGCCGCCTTCTATTTCCATCTCTGATTCGGGATGGGTCAAGCCACTCAAACTTGCTAGCCATGTCAGATGCTTCTCCATTACTCTTGTCCAAGGCTACTGCTGGCTCCTGAAGAAGTTTCACTCTTTTGCTAGAATTTTGCAACGGACCATTTAACTTATCCCCAAACTTCGGAATATCATCTTGAATCCGTTTCATTCGGGGAACCAGACGCTGTGCCCCAGGCGTTTCTGGCCCAACAATGTCACTATCAATATGCACAACAGAAGCTTCACCAGTTCTCATTGGAATTGGTAACATTTTTGTTAAATAGAAAATGTTGAGATGCCACTGCTTGTTCACACAATCCTTGAGGCTCGGTAAACTTACCAGACTCTGTACAACCGTTAGAGGAACCAGCATTTGATTGCTTCCTACAAAAAATCAAATTAAATTTATAAATTGATTGCAGAACTTGAACAGAAATTCAAACCCTAAACCCTAAGTTTATCCATAAATATATGTTAAAATTTTATAAAAATAATTAATATTATTGCGTATCATCGACCTTCATTAACCAAAATAATAATTAATAAATAATACCTCTGGCTCTGAGGAGCTTTTTGCGTATCATCGACCTTCATAAATTTAAGCATGATACGGCCAAATGGAGACGACTCTTTCAGGCTCTCCACATTCACAGGCAAAATCTGACGTGGAGCCTTCTCCGGCGGAGTGTCAGTTCCGGTAACTTCAAGAGCCACCGTAGTATGCTTAGAAACGGAGGTCTTTTGTTCCTGCTGCGTCACCGGAAGCTGAGAAGCTCGGCGGCCGTTTGGTGCAGTTGCGGCGTCGGAGCTCTGCTTTTCGGGCGAGGGTTTCTTGAAGAAGGAGAGGATCGACTGCTGGCGTTGCATTTTTCCGATTCGCAGAGAGAGAATGCTGATTGCTGAGCGCGAATGTGGAACTGGAATTTATACCGAAATGTAGAATTGGCGCCACATATTGGGAGTGAAGTTAAATTGCGCGGGTGATTTTTGACCTAGGTGACACTTTACCTTCTGGCAAATATGCCCTCATCTGCAAAAACAACCAATTCGCAGCTCGCCACTTTCAAGACAACGGACATGGGGGCCAATTCATGAATAAAACTAGGGTAAAGAACAAAACATTATCTCACTACTGGTGTCACTACACTTTCATAATTCATCTTTTAAAATTGACAATGTCATATCTCATCTTACGAATTTGTGTCAATGTTATACTTTCCGTTAGCCTGCTGTTAATTTGTCAATTAAATCCTGACATGGCTTAATCTAGACCTCACTTTCTATTAAAAAATAAAAAAAAATATTAAAAAAAAACTATAAAAAATCATTTAATATTTTTAAATATTAAAATAATAAAGAAAAGTTAAAAAATAAAAAATAAAAAATAAACAAAAATCAAAACCTTTCGTCCCTTCCATCCCCTCCCCCATTCTCTCTTTCCCCATCTTCATCTTCTTCCCTTTTTTTTTTTAGAGAACAATTGTGGCATTATTAATATAATGGTAATGTAAGTTCAACCCGGACCCTACAAACTCACCAGAAACGTACATATGAATTCATCCTGCATTCAGACGTTAGTGAGTCTAATGGTACATTCATAATCCTTTGCACACGATTTTAGAATGCAAATTTGCCGCATAAATCCGAATTCAATTGCGTATATACACCAAAACCTCTCACTCTCAAAATGGACTCGACAAGTGTGACAGCAGTGATTAGAGCATACACAGATTCTATCAGGTTGCCAACGTCCTTCCTTCTGAATAGAAAGCCGATGCCGAAATGATACAAAGGAACCTTTGCTTACTGAGAAAAAGGATATATAGAAGTTGTTTTTATGCTCCAATCAATTCGGCTACCTCAATGCATCAACCATTATGCAATCGTGTTTCTTACGCCGACATTTGTGATGGGACTTTTGATCCACGAATGTATTATCCCCTACTGTCTCCATCATAGAATCAGCATCTCCAAATTGATCGCCCCAAAACAATACATGAGTATCCTCCTCCTCTTCATCAAACTCATTGCCATAGCCGAACTCCGCGTCCCCGCAATAACCCGATTCACTGCTGTACCCGGACTCATTCCCCTGAGCATCAAAACCCCTAGTGTGACCAAACTCAACACCCACATTCTCTTTCTTTCCACTACCCCCACCTCCATCTCTTTCCTTCCTCGATTTCCTCGCCTCACTCACATCTTACGCCCAATTCGCATCCCCATTCCCAAACAGCTCCCCACTCGAGTATGTCCCCAGCACTACCCGAAAATCTGAACATGTCCCATACGCCGCCGAAGCCCCAACCGAGCAGTACTTATGGGTCCCACTTTGCTCACTACTCATCCCGAAAACTGACATCGACCCACAACGCCGTCGCTTCTTCGCGATGAATTGGAAGCTCCCGTTCCTAGTACGGTGTCCGTCGGAGATCGTCCTGTCGTCGTCGACCAAGGTAAGCCGGGACATGTTGATGGCATCGATAGAAAAAAAAAGTCGTCCTGTTGGAGAGGCAAAGGTGTTTGGTGTGGACGAGGAGGCCATTGGATTTGCGATCGGCAAAGTCTAGGGTTTTGAAGGTGGGCGTGGAAGTCTGCTGCTGCTGCTGCAGATGGAAAGGTCTCCAGCCATGGAGCTGGAACACGCAGGAATCGACGGAGTGCCATGAATCCAGGGATTTGTGTGAGTTGTGCATAATCTTCAACCAACAAAAAAAATTTGAAAACCCATCAACCCCCAAACCCCCTGAAGAAAAAGAAGAAGAAGAAGAAAAAACAAAACCCCAACCCAATTCCCCCCCCCCCCAAAAACAAATACAACCCCTTGCGACCCAGAAAGAAAAAAAAAGGAGGAGGAAGAAGAAGGAAAAAAAAAAAAAAACCCAGATCCTATTCGCCAGGGCGATTCCGCGAGGGATGGGTGCGAGGTTGGGTAGGTGCGGAGAGTGGATGTGAAGGGAAGACGAACTGGGATTTTGTTTTATTTTTTATTTTTTTTTGGGTTGCAGGTAGGGGCTCGGGTGGGGGAGAACGGGGGTTAGGGGGGATGGGGGAGAATAAAGAAGGACGCGCGGGGGGGGGGGGGGGGGGAGAGAGAGGGATGAAGTTTTGTTTTTTTTTTTCCTTCTTCTTTTGTTTTCTGGGTTGCAATAGGTAGATGGGGGAGGGAAAGGGACGAAAGGTTTTGTTTTGTTTTGTTTTTTTTACTTTTCTTTATTATTTTAATATTTAAAAATATTAAATGATTTTTTTTTAGTTTTTAATAATATTTTATTAAAATTTTTAATAGAAAGTGGGCTCTGAATCAAGTCACGTCAACATTTAACTGAGAAATTCATGCCAAGCTAATGGAATGTATAACATTGACACAAATTCGTAAGATGAGGACATTGTCAATTTTAAAAAATGAGGTATGAAAGTGTCGTGACACTAATAGTTGAGGTGTTTTTTGTACTTTACCCATAAAACTAATATATAAAGTTGGTTTTACCCCTATATATTACAAACATGCAAGGGCATTATAGGAGTTTTGGCGTTTTTTATTGTGCTATATTTTGAACCGTTGAGGTTTACCATCCATTTTGAATTAGGGCTGGGCAAACGGGGCCTGGACCCGCGGGTAGGGGCGGGTCCGAGCGATTCGGGGCGGGTACGGGGCGGGTCCTGTTTTTAAAATCCTGAAACGGGGCGGGGCGGGGCGGGTCCATGTCATTTGCGGGGCGAGACGGGTCTTAATTGCTGAGGAAACGGGTCCCCGACCCGAACCGTTTCCACCTTCCAAAAATTTGAGATTTAATCTGATCCGTTGGTTTAATCCGATCGCACTCAAGTAAGAGTCTCAGACTCTGTCTGCCAGACTCCCACAGTCGACACCCCACTCCCCAAATCTCCTCTCCTCTCTCGTCTCAGACCTCGCTCGAGCTCCCCATCTTCCCCCTCCCCCTCGTCCTCTTCCCCGGCGCCATCCTCCCCCTCCAGATCTTCGAGTTCCGCTACCGTATCATGATGCACTCCCTCCTCCAGACCGATCTCCGATTCGGGGTTATCTACAATGATGCCGTCTCCGGCACCGCCGACGTTGGCTGCGTCGGCGAGGTCGTCAAGCACGAGCGCCTCGTCGATGACCGGTTCTTCCTCATCTGCAAAGGCCAGGAGCAGTTCCGGGTCACTGACCTCGTCCGTACCAAACCTTACCTGGTGGCGGAAGTCCAATGGCTCGAAGACCGGCCGTCGAACGACGGCGATGAGGACCTGGAGGCGTTGGCCAGCGAGGTCGAGTCGTATATGAAGGATGTGATTCGGTTGTCAAATCGTTTGGGCGGGAAGCCGGAGAAGGATGTGCAGGACCTGCGACAGAACCTGTTTCCGACGCCGTTTTCGTTTTTCGTTGGGAGCACTTTCGAAGGGCACCGAGAGAGCAGCAGGCGCTGCTGGAACTGGAGGACACGGCGGCGCGGTTGAACTGGAGGTAAACCTCTTTGTATCCCTTTCCCCTGCCTCTAATTCCTGGAGGACTCTAAATGTTGATTTTTCCAATACTGTTTATTGGTTTTGAATTTTATGGATCTGCTTATAGATTGTAGATTTTAAGTTGTTTGGTATTTAAATTTGCAGAAATTTAAGAGTATTTGATTACCATAGTTTATTGGTTTCGAGTATTTGAAGAGAGGCAATCTGTGCAGTTTTTGTGCAGATTGCAATCTGCAATCCGTACAAATTTTTTTTTTTTTCAAACAACCAAAAAAAAAAAAATAAAGGACCCGTGGACCCAGCTCGAACCGGCCCGTTTCAACCGGGCCGGGTAATGTCCGGTTCTTATATTAGAAAATGTAATCCCCGGCCCGCCCCGCCCCGTTCTCTTTGAACCTAGGTCCGGTCCGGTCCCTTCAAAATTGGGCCCGGCCCGGCCCTATTTTGAATGAGTAATTAGCTTCCAATTTTCTCAAATACTGTAATTATTATTTGACGGTAATTTATGAGAACATATGTATTTAATATAATCATTATTTGTATTAAATACATGCAAATATTATAATCAAATCTTAAATTGCAAACGGCTGTTTTGAGTTTTTGACATTGTGTGAATTTGCGACTTTATTAGGTTGATAGTAGTCAACTGTGAAAGACGTACTCCTTAAACCGTTAACCTTCCTTCATAGAACACACATTAAGGCCATGACGTGTAGTGATTTTCAAGACTCATTTTCTTCTTTTTGCATTTTTTTATGTTTTTATTTTTCTTTAGTTTATTAAATTCTATGACTAAAAATAACATAAGAGTGCAAAGGAAGAAAAGGAGAATGAAAATTATTTAGATTCGAGAAAAGTTGTAAATCAATTGAATGTCAAAACAACGGCTACCATTTAAAAAATTAAAACCTCGTAATTTTGGCAAACTCCAAATGTTGCTCATCCCACTTTCCATCACTATAAGTACTCGTTTAATTACAAAATCAGTTTTTTTTTGGCTAAAAAATAGAAATTAATTTATAAAAGTTACTTTTGTGAGCTTTCAAATTTTGGTCGGTATTGAAATAAATTTTTATCTTTATAAAAATTAAAATTGGTTTCCAAAGAAAATTTTAAAAGTTTTAAACAATAAAAACTACAAATAAAACGATTATCAAACGGTCATCTTCTTCAGTTTATTGTATCTTAATCCAAAACCTTCTTTTTCTCCGTAGTATTGAAAAACTCAATGCAAATTATCCTATTATTTGTAAATTAATTTTAAAAAGGAGCCATAAGTTTTACAACATTTTTTTTGCCAATAATTAGATGAGTTTTGTAAATTTTTTTAGGGAAGAACGGAGAAAGGTGTTGGGAACCCTCGCGCTACAAGAGTTCTTAGATTTTCACTATCACATTAGCCTGCCTTAAATTTTCAAATTTTTATTTTTTAAATTTTCAGCACATATTGAGCATTGAACTCCTCTCTCACACGACAAGCCGTTGAGACCTCAAACTCTTAAGGGTTGTGATTTTCACACACATTTAACTATTTTTTCCACACCCTTTCTTATTTTTTAATACTTAATTGGCATCCTACTATTTAATCCTCCATATATACCCTTCGTAATTTTTTATGGTAATTAATAAAAGATTAAATAGGGAGGGGTATTTATGAAAGATTAAATAGCAGAATACTAATTAAGTATTAAAAAATATAGAGGGGTGTGGGAAAAGTAGTTAAGGGTGTGTGAAAATTACAACCCAACTCTTAAATATAAGAATCTTCCAGCCAAGCACCAATGGTAGACAGCCACGTTTTCAAGCAAACCAGCATTACGCGGCGAAGGACAACCGGATAAGAAAATCCGGTTCCACATTAACCGCCCACGAATTTTCATTTTCCATGATAAAATATCTAAACAGAACCTTTGAGAACGTTCCAGAGTTTTACCCCGCTATAACTTGCGCACCAATCTTCACCGTCCTCATCATCTTTTCCACCAAAATCCATAACCTTTCTCTCTCTCTAGATATCCGACAAATCTCCGACGATGCCGAGCCGAAACCCAGGAGTTATAGTCCAGGACTGGGAGCCGGTGGTCCTCCAGAAGAAGCCAAAGTCCAGTGCCCTCCGCGACCCGAAGGCGGTGAACCAGGCGATCCGGTCGGGTGCGCCGGTCCAGACCATCAAGAAGTTCGACGCGGGATCAAACAAGAAGACGACACCGGTTGTCAGCGTGAAGAAGCTCGAGGAGGCGGCCGAGCCCGCGGCGCTGGACCGCGTCTCGACGGAGGTGCGACTGGCGATACAGAAGGCGCGGCTGGAGAAGAAGATGAGCCAGGCGGAACTTGCGAAGCGGATCAACGAGCGGCCTCAGGTGGTGCAGGAGTACGAGAACGGGAAGGCGGTTCCGAACCAGGCGGTGCTGGCGAAGATGGAGAGGGTTCTGGAAAAGAAGCTGAGGGGCAAAGTTGGGAAATAGAAAGTGTCCTGTGTTGAAGGTTAAAACGACGGCGTATTAGGGTTGTTCTGTGTCATGAACGTAGTGGTGGTGTTGTCAGTTGTGTCGGTGCGTGTGTGGGTCTGTTTTTGTTGTGTGATCAAAACTGTAAGGATGTACAAAGAGGCAAAGATATGTAGTAGGCTAAACTCGCCAATGGACTTCATGAAATTAATGGAATCTGATGTTTTCGTTGCGTTTTTTCTGAATACATCAATATTTTCATACTAAGGAGAATAAGGGGTTGGCTAAATCACATAATAAGCAGCTTAATTTGATATCGAATTCGTTATTCACGATATTTAAACTTAAGATTCTTTTACTTTCAAGCGATGATGAATACTTTTAATTTAGTATCGAATTTGTCATTTACGATATTCGAACTTAAAATTTTTTTACTTTCAAGCGAAGATGAATATTAGTAAATCGTAGTACTAGCATGTTTTCGTTGGCTTAAGATTACAGTTTTTGTTGTTACTATTTGATATGATCAACAATTTTGATTGGTTTGGTATTGCTGTGCTGTGAAAAAAAAAATTGTTTCTGTTGTGCTGTGAGAATAAGCTCATTTTTGCTGCTTCACGTTTTCAGTTTTTTTCATCCAAAATTGTGAAAATAAGCTTTTTTTTTTTTTTTTTTTTTGGAGTTTTAACAAAAAGCCTACGATACTGTTCATTTTAATGAAAAACCACATTTTTACCCTAAAAAGTCAATCCTGGTACTATTCACTTTACCCTTTATTTTGTCCTTATTGTTAAAAATCAAAGTTTTTTTTTTTTTAAGTGTTTACCAAATTTTTTTTTAAACTTAGCTTTTTTTTATACCCATTTTTTATAAAAGCACATCAGTACCAAACCAATACTAAATTTCCTTAATTTTACAGAAGTGTTCTCATGGAATCATGAATTTGTGTTACCAATTGGCAATTTGACGTGAATTATTTGGGTTGTGTGGGCTGTTGTGTGTACTTATGGCGGGGACGCCAGGATTTTACCATTGTTTGGGTATGCGTGTGAATTGTGATGGGGCTAAGCCTTGGTTAGTAAGAGTCATTTTATCCTAATCGACAATCACAAATTTTGAAATTTCGAACTTGATTTCAGATCAAAATTGGTTATTGACCTATTTATTCTTTTGATGATTGATTTAATATATATATATATATATATAAAGATATATCTTTGTTATATTTCATCTGTTCAACAAAAGTTTTAGATGAAATCAAAATTTCCGTTGCAACTTTGTACTTTTTAACTAACGATCAACCTAGTAAAGAGTCATTCTTTCTTAATCGATAATCTCATAAACTGGCAGAATTTTATTTGGGTGTGCCAAGATAAAAAACTTTCGGATCAAAATCAGATGCAACCGGAATATATCCAATTTGTACCTCTTGGCAAATAAGCAACCTATTATCCATCGAGTAGGGCGGTGATACTACCCATATGAAATTCATAATTTGTAGCCTCTGCTACTATATTTCAAACTCAAACTTCGGTATTTTCCATCAGTAAATAAAATATAAAACCTCCCACAACAAAAGGAAACAGATATACTGTTGAGAATCAATGTCAATTGTAGGTGAAGTAGGTGGATGTTGTAGGTGAAGTAAGTGTGTGGTGTAGCTTTCATTTGGTTTTCTATAAATACCCAAGTCCTCAAGCATTGTATATCATCCAAGGAGAAACAAAGCCTAGAGCTAAATAAGAAAAGCTTTGCTAATTAGTTTGTTTTGTGAGCTTTCTTTAAGAGTGTGCTCTATTTTCTTCTTCTTGGGATCATTAGAGTTATCTTGGATACTCTTCTTATTCAACAATTGGTATCAGAGCTAAGTCGGTCAGGGATCGTTCTTGGTAGAGCATTGGTTGTAAAGTCTCTTGAAATTCCGAGTATGCTCTGTGGTTGCAGTTTTGACTGATCTTCCACATCAGAAAAAAATTTCTTGAGATTATTGCTGGGATTATCACAAACCTTGAGAGGGAGCTTCTTTGTGTCGAGAGTAGTGTATTACTCTGCACGGTAGTCACTCAAGCTTGTTCGGTGTAGTCAAAGTCTTGCCGATACGATGGGTGATCTTCAAGTTGTTGGAGGCATCAAGAAGCTCAACAACCAAAACTATAACACGTGGGCAACGTGTATAGAGTCTTACCTTCAAGGTC